>NC_037674.1:43318180-43499554 GCF_003255815.1 Theropithecus gelada | reverse complement strand
AAAAAAAAAAAAAAAAAAAAAAAAAAAAAAAAAAAAAAAAAGAAGCCAGCCCAAACCCACCAAAACCAAGATGGTAGCAAAAGTGATCTCTGGTTGTCCTCACTGCTCATTATGATAATACATTAGTATGCTAAAAGACACTCCCACCAGCGCCGTGACTGTTTACAAATGCCATGGCAATGTCCAGAAGTTACCCTATACAGTCTAAAAGAGGAGAAACCCTCAGCTCCAGGAAATCCCTGCCCTTTTTCTGAAAAAGTCATGAATAATCCACCCCTTGTCAAAACAAGAATCAAGAAATAGGCCGGGTATGGTGGCTCACGCCTGTAATCACTTTGGGAGGCCAAGGTGGGTGGATCACCCGAGGTCAGGAGTTCTAGACTGGCCTGGCCAACGTGGTGAAACCCCATCTCTACTAAAAATACAAAAATTAGCCAGGTGTGGTGCCACACGCCTGTAATCCCAGCTACTTGGGGGGCCGAGGTAGGAGACTCACTTGAACCCAGGAGGTGGAGGTTGCAGTGAGCCGAGATCACAGCATCACACTCCAACCTGGGGGACAAGAGCGAGACTTCGTCTCAAAAAAAAAAAAAAAAAAAAAAAAAAAATCAAGAAATAACCATAAGTGTAACTTAGTCAAGCAGCCCATGTTGTTGCTCTGTCTATAGAATACCCATTCTTTTATTTCCTTACTTCTATAACTTGCTTTCACTTTACTCTGTGGACTCACCCTGAATTCTTTCTTGGAGAAGATCCAAGAACCCTCTCTTGGGGTCTGGATCAGGATAACAAAACCACCTTTAACAAAAGGTGTAATCCCTTTCCGATAACAAAATCACCAAGTATAAGATATTTGCAACAACAGAGGCTGAAACCGCCCCACAGGGTTAAGAATTGAATGCTGGGTTCTAGACAGAAATATAGTTCTAATTACGCATTAATCAGGCTGACCTTTGGTCCACTTCCTTGTTGCTAAAAGTCACATAGCACTAGCTCCTGACCATTTACATCCCCGTTGTTCCTACAGACAGGATTTCTGACAGTAGGGTCATAATGTTTAATAATTTATTTGCACTGTTCCTATGACAGGATCTCTGACATTAGAATCTTAAGGCTTTTGTTTAAGGGTTGCCTGAAATTCTAGTAAAACAGCTGACACCAGTTAGAAGACTCCCACAGAGGAATGGGATCAGCATGTCTTCACTCTGCCTCTTTGACAAATGAAAAATTTCCACACTTTGGCCCACTCCAAAACCCTTAAAAACTTTACTTCCAAATTCCTTCAGGGAGATGGATTTGAGGTTTCCTCCCAAAGTTACCTTGTTTGGTAACTTTTTTTTTTTTTTGAGACTGAGTTACTTGCAGTGGTGTGATTTCAGCTCACTGTCACCTCTGCCTCTCAAGTTCAAGCAATTCTCCTGCCTCAGCCTCCCAAGTAGCTGGGATTACAGGCGCGTACCACAGAACCAGGATAATTTTTGTATTTTTAGTAGAAAGGTGGTTTCACCATGTTGACCAGGCTGGTATTGAACTCCTGGCCTCAAGTGATCAGCCTGCCTTGGCCTTGCAAAGTGCTGGGATTACAGGCTTGAGCCACTGCGCCCAGCCCTTTGGTGACCTTATGATTAAATCTCTTTCTCTGCTGCAAGCCAGTGTCTTGGCATATTGACTTGCTGCATGCATCAGGTGACAAATCTGTTACAGTTACAAGTCTGTATTCATGTGGCAAGAATATATTTAAAACTCCTACAATAACAGAATGACAAAACAATGGAATACTGGGCAAAAGATTTGAACAAGCACTTCACAATAATCATACAAATTATTAAATAGGCCAGGCGTGGTGACTCAAGTCTATAATCCCAGCATTTTGGGAGGCCAAGGTGGGAGGATTGCATGAGGCCAGGAGTTCAAGATCAGCCTGGGCAATATAGTGAATCCCTATCTTTACAAAAAAGAAAAAAATCGCCAGGCATGGTGGTGCATGCCTGTAGTCCCAGTTACTCAGGAAGCTGAAGTGGGAGAATTGTTTGTGCCTGGGAGGTTAAGGCTACAATAAGCTGTGATTGCACCACTGCACTCCAGCCTGGGCAACACAGTAAGACCCTGTCTCATAATTTATATTTAAATATAAATCAATAAATCACATCCAAATGGCCAATAAACATAGAAAAGTTACTTAACTTCATTAGTTATGAAGGAAATATAAATTAAAATCATAATGAGATATTCCACACAACCTCCAGAATTGTTTAAAATGAAGAAATAAAGTCAGATGATAACAAATATTTACAAAGATGTGGACCAAAAAGAACTCTGTAACTGCTGGTGGGAATGTAAACTGATTTATGGGAAAACTGTCAGCGTCCAGTAATGCTGAAAACAAGAATATTTTATGAACCTAGCAATTCTTAGGTATATACCAAACAGAAATCTTTTTTTTTTTTTTTTTTTTTTTGAGACAGAGTCTCGCTGTGCTCCCAGGCTGGAGTGCAGTGGCGTGATCTCGGCTCACTGCAAGCTCCGCCTCCCGAGTTCACGCCATTCTCCCACCTCAGCCTCCCAAGTAGCTGAGACTACAGGCGCCCGCCACCACGCCCGGCTAGTTTTTTGTATTTTTAGTAGAGACGGGGTTTCACCATGTTAGCCAGGATAGTCTCGATCTCCTGACCTCGTGATCCACCCGCCTCGGCCTCCCAGAGTGCTGGGATTACAGGCTTGAGCCACCGCGCCCGGCCCAGAAATCTTTAATATTCACCTACAACACAGATAATGTTCACAGAAGACTATTCATAATAACCTCAAACTGGAAACTGGTCAAATACCCATTGATAGTAGTACAAATAAAACATAGTATATGCATACCACGTATACATATACATACTATAGTATATGTAAATGAAGAATTTCTATACAGCTATGAAAAGTAACAAACATGCAATAATATTGTTCTGGACTGAATTATGTCACCACTACCCAACCCCCAAATGTATATGTATATGTGTAAGCCTTAACCTCCAGTGTGACTGTATTTGGGGATAGGACCCTGAATAAGGTAATTGAGGTCAAATGAGGTCATAAGGATGGGGCCCTAATCCAATAGGACTGGTGTCCTTATAGGAGGAAGAGACCAGAAATCTCTTTCTCTACACACGCAAAGGAAAAGTCACTTGAGGAAACAGCAAGGAGGCAGCTGTCTGCAAGCCAGGAAGAGAAGCCTCACCAGAAACCACCCTGATAGACCTTGATTTTGCACTTCTTGCCTACAGAACAACTAATTTTTATTGTTTAAGCCACCTAAGTCTAATACTTTGCTATGGCAGACTTACAGACTAATACAAACATGGATTAATTTTACAAATAATTTTGAGCAAAATGAGACACAAACATGTTTCTAATTATTTTATTTTGTTGTTGTTTGTTTTTTGAGACAGTTTTGCTCTGTTGCCCAGACTGGAGTGCAATGGCATGATCTCAGCTCACTGCAACCTCTGCAACCAGGTTCAAGTAATTCTCCTGCCTCAGCCTCCTGAGTAGCTGGGACTAGAGGCACACGTCACCACACCTGCCTAATTTTTGCATTTTTAGTAGAGATGGGGTTTCACCATGTTGGCCAGGCTGGTCTCAAACTTCTGGCCTTAAGTGATCTGCCCACCTTGGCCTCCCAAAGTGCTGGGATTACAGGTGTGAGCCACCGCACCCGGCACATGATTATTTTATTAGCTTTATTTACTTTTGTTTAACAAAATAGAGATGGGGTTTCACCATTTTGCCCAATCTAGTCTTGAATTCCTGGACTCATGCGATCCTTCTTCAGCCTGTAACCCTCATGAAACAAGAGATATTGTAATGTACCTTAAAACTATTAACGATAAAGTCAGGGATGTATCCCTACAAACCATTAAAAATTCCAGGTTCTCATGAAAAAAGAATTCTGCATAAAACAGGAATCCCTTGCCCCACTCTAAGAGAAACATAAAAAATTCATGAAACAGCAGTCTCTTTCCCCACTCTTAAAAGAGGAATATAAATGGGTGGAAAAGTAATTCTGCACTACTACTGCCGGACAAATAATCAACAAGATGAATACAGGAATCAGAAAATGAAGGGTCTAACCTTTTTTGTTTGTTTGTTTGTTTGAGACAGTCTCATTCTGTCACCCAGCCTGGAGTGCAGTGGCGCCATCTCAGCTCACTGCAGCCTTTGCCCCCTGGTTCAAGCTATTCTGCCTCAGCTTCCCAAGTAGCTGGGACTATAGACATGTGCCACCACACCTGGCTAAGTTTTTTATTTTTAGTAGAGATGAGGTTTCACCACGTTGGCTAGGCTGGTCTCAAACTCCTGACCTCAAGAGATCCACCCACCTCGGCCTATCAAAGTACTGGGATTATAGGCATGAGCCACCGTGCCTGGCCTGAGTGGTCTAACCTCCTCAAAGACATTTTGCCATACAAACAAAAACCTGTCTGTTGCATGAATTTGTCTTGATCTCAGCAGGACCTAAATGTCCTGTTCTATGACCAAGTTATCCTGTCACGGAAGACTTCAAGCGACGGGCACCCTACTGGCTTATATCCGTCCAACTCGTGCCCACAAATGACAGCTTTGACAAAGAAAAGGAAAAACAAATCCCAAAATTTGGGCTTACCTCCTGGCTGGCCCACCAAAATATGCTACTGGATAGAAGATCTTGACTGTGAGTTGTCCTGGTTCTTGGTGTGTTGTGCAAAGAATGAACAAAACACATGAAGCAACAAAAGAAGCAACAAATGCACAAACAAAACAACAAAAGAACAGAGTAATAAAGGCACAGATTCAAAGAAGCAAAAGTACAACTCACAGAGTGGGAGAAAGCTCAAACAAGCAGCTCAAGCACTTCTTCACCACAATGCTCCCCAGGGTTTTTATGAAGCCAAAGGAAATTGGCAACACCCCTAGGTGCTTTTAGAGGCCTCCAGGTGGTTCCAATCTATGAAGGATTGGCCTGTGACTATTCAGAGGCTGAAGTGGAGGCTTGGACCACAGTCAATTAGAGGCTGAAGTGGAAACTTCTGTCTTATCACAGGAGTAAAGAGGTGGCCTGTATGCTGCCCAGTCTTGCCTAGAACTGGCTGCACCTGCTGTTCTCTTGCTTCTGTGAACTGGCTGCACCTGCTATTTCTTTGCTTATGCGCCAACCCTTGGCTACCCTAATTGCTTTGCTTATGCCCCAATCCTTGGCTACCTTAATTCCCTATTCTCCTGCCTCAGTTATACACATGTGCTCAGTTTATGTGGTCTTTTATGTCTGCTCAGTTTATGAAGCTCTCTTGATGAAGTTCCTCAAAGTATGCACTTAAGATTTAGGCCTTTTTCTGTACGTACGTTATAGTTCTATTAACAGTTTTAAAAGCCATTTCAACGGAACAGAATAAGGAGCGGGGAAAATAACATAAAATAGAGAAACAAGTTGCAAGCAAATAATAAATGTTAGAATTAAATAAAAATAATAAATAACAAGAAATGTTGAAAATCAATGACCATTTACATTATATTAAAAGTAAATGGACTAAATGCCCCAATTAAATGACAAAGATTGCCAGGTTATATAAAAAACAACAAAGCCCTACTGTATGTTTACAAGAAACAGCTGTAAGATATAAGAATACAGAAAGCTTGAAAGTTAAAACTGACAAAATTGTCTTCAAAGCAAAAAAGCGTTACTAAATAAAGAGGAACATTCCATAATGATAAAAAATTTGATTCTAGAAAGATAAAATACATCTAACTTTATTTATACTCAATATTTAGCCTCAAAATACTTAAAGCAAAAATAGGAACAAAAAGGAGAAAAGACATATTCACACAGGCTACTTTAAAACACTTCTCTCCTTAACTGATAGAACAAGCTGTTAAAAGTTAGAAGGATATAGAAAATTTGCACATGATTAGCAAACTTGACCTAATTGACAACTGTAGAACACTGTACCCAATAAACAAGATGGAATCATATAATTGAATACAAAGAACATTTACTAAAACTTACTATATGCTGAGCAATAAAGTAAGTCTTAACAATCAAAACATTGAAATCATAAGCAGTAAATTTGACTACAGTTCAATTAAGCTAGAAACTAATAACAAAAAGGAAATTGGAATATTCCCATATGTCTGGAAACTAAGAATGCTTCTCTTTTTTTTTTTTTTTTTTTTGAGACAAAGTCTTGCTCTGTGGCCCAGGCTGGAGTACAATGGTGCAATCCTGGCTCACTGCAACCTCTGCCTTCCAGGTTCAAACGATCCTCGTTCCTCAGCCTCCCGAGTAGCTGGGATTACAGGCTGCACCACCACATCCAGCTAATTTTTGTATTTTTAGTGGAAACAGGGTTTCGCCATGTTGACCAGACTGGTCTCAAACTCCTGACTTCAAATGATTCGCCTGCCTTGGCCTCCCAAAGTGCTGGGATTATAGGCGTGAGCCACTATGCATGGCCTGAGAATGATTCTTAATTGAACCAGAATGGTTAAAGAACAAGTCATGATGGAAATCAGAAAATATTTTGAGATGAATGATAACAAAAGTATGACATATCAGAACTTCCTGTGCTTAGAGAGAAATGTATAGACTTATAAACACATATATCCCAAAACAAGAAAGGCTGAAAATCCATTACCTAAGCGTATACCTCAGGAAGTAAGAAAAATGTCAGCAAATTAATTTTTTTGTTTTGTCTCGCTGTGTCCCCCAGGCTGGAGTGCAGTGGGGCAATCTTGGCTCACTGCAACCTTTGCTTCCTGGGCTCAAGCAATCCTCCCATCTCAGCCTCCCAAGTAGCTGCAAGTAGCTGAGACTACAGGCAATCCTCGGCTTCCAAATATCAATCTTACCTGTGAAATGTTTAAAGTGTTCCCTTTGCAACCAGGAATGAGGCTACTTAATACATTGTACCAGAGGTCATAGCTAGTATAATAACGCAAAAAAAAAAAAAAAAAAAAAAAACCATGAGAGATATGAGGACTGGATAGAAAGAAACAAAACTGTCATTACTAGAATAAGTGAATTTAGCAAGGATGCTAGGTATAAAATCAATTTACAAACATCACTTACATTTCTATACAAAAAGATGTAGGATGTTTATAGACTGGATATTCATGGATTGGCTACTGAATACCATAAAGAGGTCAATTCTCCCCCAGTCAATTTACAGGGCCAATGCAACCCCAGTGCCAATCCTAATAGGCTGTTATTGTGGAGATTTTATTTTTTTATTTTTTATTTTTTGAGACAGGGTCTTGCCCTGTCACCCAGGCTGGAGTGTAGTGGCCCAATCACAGCTCACTGCAACCTCGACCTTCTGGGCTCATGTAATCCTCCCACCTCAGCCTCCTGAGTAGCTGGGACCACAGGCATGTGCCACCACACCAGGCTAATTGTTATATTTTTTGTAGAGATGGGGTGTCCCTATGTAGCCCACGCTAGTCTCAATCTCCTGGGTTCAAGCAATCTTCCTGCCTCACCCTCCCAATGTGCTGGGATTACAGGCAAGAGCCTCCAAGCCAAGCCAAGATTTTCAAATTGATTCTAAAATGTATCTGAAAATACATTTAATAAAACAGCATAAAATAGCCAAGACATTATTAAAGAAGGCGAACAAAGTGGGAAGAGTTACAAACAATTAACAAGACTCATGAAGCCATGGTAATTAAAACAGTGTAGTATTGGAAAAGGAATAAACAAATAGACCACAGAACAGATTGGAAAGCCCAGAATCAGACACATGAACTTGTTGTCATATGATTTACCACAAAGGTGGCACTGTACTGCAATAGGGAAAGGAAAGTCTTTTCAGTACATGGTACTAGGTCAACTAGATATTTATATAGGAAAAAGGAAAATTATCTTTATTTCACACTATGCAAAATAATAAATTTCAGATGTATTACAGGTCTAAATATGAAAGGCAAACCAATAAAACTTAGATGAAAATATAGCAGAACATTTTTCAGACTTTGGAGTAAAGAACGATTTCTTGGTCAAGATATACAAAAGCACTAATTATAAAGGAAAAGATTGGTAAATTGGAGCTTCTGTTTTTCAAGACAGCATTAAGATAGAGAAAATGCAAGTCATGAAATGGGAGAAACTATTTGCAACACATAGAACTGACAAAGGGCTTGTAGCCAGAATATATAAATCATTTATAAAGCAGTAAGAAAAAGATAAAAGGATCCAACAGGCCAGGCGCATTGGCTCAGGCCTGTAATCCTAGCACTTTGGGAGGCCAAGGCAGGCAGATTACTCGAGGTCAGGAGCTGAAGATCAGCCTGGCCAACATGGCGAAACCCTGTCTCTACTAAAAATACAAAAATTAGCTGGGTGTGGTGGTGCAGCCTGTAATCCCAGCTACTCAGGAGGCTGAGACATGAGAATTGCTTGAACCTGGGAGGTGGAGGTTGCAGTGAGCTAAGATCACGCCACTGCATTCCAGTCTGGGCAACAGAGCAAGACTCTTGTCTCAAAAAAAAAAAAAAAAAAAAGACAAAGAGCTTCTTCCTAAATATGAACAATTTTTCTTTTTGCAAAACTCTTTTCATGACCCCTATACTACCTATAACAGCATTTATAAGAGGTCTTTGGCTGGGCTTGGTGGCTCACACCTTTAATCCCAGTACTTTGGAGGCCAAGGCAGGAGGATTGCTTGAGCTCAGAGGTTCAAGACCTACACTGGGAAATATAGTGGGACCACGTCTCTACAAAATATAACCAAAATTTTAGCAGGACATGCCTGCTAAAGGCTCCAGGCATGGTGGCACATGCCTGGAGTCTCAGCTACTTGGGAGGCTGAAATGGGAGGGTCGCTTGAGCCCAGGAGGTCGAGACTGCAGTGAGCCAAGATCATGCCACTGGACTCCAGCTTGGGCAACAGAGTCAGACCCTGCCAAAAAAAAAGAGATCTTTAGTGTTCCTGGGAAGACCAGCTCTCCTTTGTCTCACCATTGGAAACTGCATACAGCATGAACCCTGAGAAGAAACTAATTACCCATTTTCCTCTCTGAGACCCTCCAGACTCACCCGCATGCCTCACATCCCTATTTATCTCAATATCTGCCCCATATCCAAGATTCTCAGGTAATCCATCATCACCCAGACTCTTATCATATCCCTTAATCTAATCAGTTTCCCACCCTTCCCTACTTCCTCCATTCTTCCATTGTGACCCTGAAACTCATGGTCCACCCTCGGGAAAATGTCCTAAATCCTCAACCTCTTCTCCAAACATTCATTTCCCCTTCCTGCTTTCATTAAAATCTGGTTGTGCCTAAGGACGTTGCTTTTTTGTGGCTCTTTAAAGCAGGGGCTGGTTTTTCTCCCACACCCCATATACTACAGACCTGGAGGAGGGGTTGGTACCCTCCCAGCTCTTCATTGCCTTTCCTAGACTAATTATCCTTCCTTTTCTCTACAAAATTCTGTTCCCTTGAAGTCCGTGTCCTTAGGCTATACCACTCGCTGTTCTCATTGAAGCCTCCTGGATACTCTCCCTTACTCCCTGAAGATTTTAGACCCTGGCCTCTTAGCCTCTCTCACCATCAGCAGTACTCACCATTTTGTGATTTCAACCAACACTGATATCAAAAACCCATCCGACACCCTAGATTTTCAGGTTCTGTATTACTTATCTATTGTGTAACAATTTACAAATTAACAAAATAGGCCAGGCACAGTGGCTCACACCTGTAATCCCAGCACTTTGGGAGGCCAAGACAAGTGGATCACTTGAGGTTAGGAGTACAAGACCAGCCTGGCCAACATGGTGAAACCCTGTCTGTACTAAAAAAAGAAAAAAAAAAAGTACAAAAATTAGTTGGGTGTGGTGGTGCATACCTGTAATCCCAGCTGAGGCAGCAAGGCTTAGGCAGGGGAATTGCTTGAACCCAGGAGGTGGAGGTTGCAGTAAGCCAAGGTCGCACCACTGCACTCCAGCCTTAACAACAGAGCAAGACTCTGTTTCAACAATGGCAACAACAAACAAAAACCAAATTAACAAAACAACTCAATATGCACTTATGATCTCATACAGTTTCTATGGGCAGGCTTTGGAGAGCCAGAGACAGTTGATTCTGGCTGAGAGTCTCTGATGCTGCTGTAGCCTATCTCCTGGGGCTGCCACAATCATCTGAAGGCTTGACTGGGGCTGGGGTATTAGCTTCCAATGTGGCTCCCTCACATGCCTGACAAATTCGTGCTGGTTGGTCAACTAGGTAGGTCTTTCCACAGGGCTGCTTGAGTGTCCTCATGGCATGATGGCCGGCTTCCCTGAGACAATCCAAGAGAGCAAAGACAGAAGCTGCAATGATTTTAGAACACAGCCTCGGAAGACACACAGTTGTTATTACACATGCCAGCCCCAATGAGTGCAGGAGGGACTAGTCGAGGGGAGTGAATACACCTCATGAGAACCACTAGGTCCAGGTTGGAGGCTGGCTGCCCAGACTCTTGATCTCCTCCCCTCCAGCTGTCTTGTACTCATTATGGCCTCAGTCTCCTGCTCCCATGGTCAGGCCCTGGACTGTCAGCAATGATTGCTTCACCACCTTAAAATCATTTTTAGCACCCCACCCTACTCTTTGGCCAACCCTTCCAATATTTCCAGCTCTCTCACTCTAGTATCCTGACTCAATAACTCTTCAACCCCAGCCAGAGTTCCTAACATTTTCACCCACTTATCTTCTCACTTTCTTAATTATCCCTTTAGATTCTAACACAATAACCACTCCTGGCCTCTCTCTTCCTCATTCTATTGTCCTGAAAAATGGTCAGAGCAAATTCCCTTCACCTGAGCAGCTAGATGTGGCTGGAAGAAAACAACTCTGTCCACTAATCTCTCTTTACATTTATGACCACAAACCTCAAGTGGGCCATCGGCACTCATTCTTGTCTCTACTCTCAAACACAAATTATTTCATATATTCTTGTTTTTTAGAAAACATCCCATCCCATCCCCAATCCACTCTCAGCTTCTCACCTAACAACCTCACCCATTCCTTTGAAATAAAAGAAGCAACCAGGAGAGCCACCTCATCTTCCCACCACCAAAGGAAACAGCCTACCTGCATCTGTACCAGTGACTTTTTCCATCCTGCAAAGTGATGTGCTTTGACTCTGTGTCCCCACCCAAATCTCACGTCAAATTGTAATCCCTGTGTGTCAGGGGAGGAACCTGTTGGGAGGTGATTGGATCATGAGAGTAGTTTCCCTCATACTGTTCTCATGATAGTGAGTGAGTTCTCAAGAGATCTGGATCTGATGGTTTAAAAGTGTTTGGCAGTTTCCTGCTCATTTTCTCTCTCCTGCCACCATGTAAGACGTACCTTGCTTCTCTTTTGCCTTCCACCATGACTGTAAGTTTCCTGAGGTCTCCCCTGCCATGCAGAACTGTGAGTCAATTAAACCTCTTTCCTTTACAAATTACTTAGTTTCAGGTAATTTTTTACAGCAACGTGAAAACAGACCAATACACAAAGAATGGACCACTTCATCGTCAGTGTGCTGGATCCCATTTCTCAAGGCCATCAGCTCATCTTGTTAGAAGCTGGAGTTGGGGAGTGATACAAAGCAAGTGAGGGCAGCCACATGGAGTGTGCACACCAAGGTCAATTGGCCAAAAAAGAGAAGACTAGAGGAGGCAGGGAGAAGCAGATGGTGAGCCCCAGAGAGAAAAGAGAGGCTCCTGTGTTTCTGGCTTTCTGCATTGCTTCCAGCTCTTCATGAAGCTGACTGGTCCGCAATTCCAAGAGACACCCCTGAGGCCTCAAAACAAAGTATCTGGTATATAAGTCAGCTTGAGTGGATCTCTGTGGTTTTCAACTGAAGGAGCCCATTTATTCCCTATGTTTGGGCATAGAAAGCTGTCTGGCAGGGTGTCTCCATCAGGTTAATAGTACTCTCTGGGCAAGTGGATTTCAGAGGATTTTAAATGGTTTCTTCATTATACTTTTCTGAATTGTTTGGGTCACTTAAAATAAGCATATGTCCGTTTCCTTCCTCTCCCTACTCCACCCTAATCTAATCCATCAACCTCTTCTCTCAGCCTCACCTCTGAAATATAATTCAAATCCATCTCTCTTCCTGTCTGCTGCCGTCATTCTAGCCAAATCTCCATTCTGTCACTTGCCCAGGTGACTGCAGTAGTCTCGTAATTGGTACCCCCATTTCTCCCTTGCAAACATCCACCCCATTCCCCACCAAGCAGCCCACAGAATCTTTCTGCAATATCAATCTAGCCTTGCTACTTCCTTGCTTAAAACCCTTCAGTGGCTTCCCTACACACTGGGAATAAAACCCAAGCCTCAGCTCCCTACCTTGCCAAGTAAGTCGTTGGCAAGGTTGAATACAACACTGTGTGAAGAGCATGTATAGAGCCTGGTCCATCATAAATGCACGCGGAGTGGATGTTCTTGTCCTTACCTCCAGGCTGTTCAGTCACTTTCAGGAAGTTCTTTTAGGTTAGAAAATTCTTAGAAACTGGCCTGTATCTACTCTGCAACTTCATCCTTAGCCACTTGCCCCTTGCCCCCTGTGTCCCTTCCATATCAGCTTCTGATGGTATTTAAAACATATAATACCAAGACACCTTCTGCCTCCAGACTTTTACTCATTCTGGCACCTAGACTATCCCCCACATTCCTCCCATGTCTGGCTCCTTGTCTCACAGTGCTCAGTGTTTCAGAGCTGCCTCCTCCAAGGCCATCCTGACCAAGGTGCCAATCCCTACCACACCCCAAGTATTATCGTCAAGGAAGCCTGTGTTTCCTTTGTAGCTTGTGTCACAACCTGCCATTTGACATTTGCTTGTTGAGTCTGTTTTCTGTCTCTCCCACCAAATTATATGCTTCCCGTTGGTTTTATTTGCTTCTTTATTCCCCCAGTGCTTAGGGCTGTGTCTTGTCTATAAAAGCTCCATAGGTGTTCACTAAATGAAGTTTAACAAAGAGCATTCCCTGGTATGCCCAGCTGGAAGCCATCACTGGGTCCTCTGAATTCTCACAGTTCTTCATCTCCCCTTTATTAGAACACATCTTGCTTTGTCTTTTGTACTGGGATTACTTGTATAGAGAGGCAGGGTGGTTAGAACCAGACCCCTGTGTTCAAATTCCAACCCTGCTACTCCCAGAGTCCAGAACAGTGCCTGGCGCAGATAAAACAACAAAAAGAGTTAGTACTACTGTGCTTTGCATTATCCCCCAGCACGAACCAAACTAAAGTGTTTTGAGGGTAACATTACACATGTGACCAGGAACGGTGGCTCACGCTTGTAATCCTAGCACTTTAGGAGGCCAAGGCAAGAGGATTGCTTGAGCTCAGGAATTCAAGACCAACCTGGGCAACATACTGAGACCTCGTCTCTATAAATTAATATTTTTTTAATTAAAAAAAAACTACACATAGGATTTAGAATTTGATAACTTCCCCAAGCCTAGCTCAGGACACAACGTAGATGCTCAATAGACAATAAATAAGAGCGCTGAGTGCAGTGGCTCATGCCTGTAATCCTAGCACTTTGGGAGGCCAAGGTGGGAGGATCCCTTGAGCCCAGGAGTTCAAGATCAGCCTTGGCAATACGGGCATTGTGGCTCACACCTGTAATCCTAGCACTTTGGGAGACTGAGGCCAGCCGATTGCCTGAGCTCAGGAGTTCGAGACCAGCATGGGCAACATGGCAAAACCCCGTCTCTACTAAAAATACAAAAAATGAGCTGGGTGTGATGGCACACACCTGTAATCCCAGCTACTCCAAGAGGCTGAGGCACGAGAACCACTTGAACCCAGAAGGCGGAGGTTGTAGTGAGCCAAGATTGCACCACTGCACTACAGTCTGGGCAACAGAGCAAAATTCTGTCTCCAAAAACAATAAGTAAAATAAATAAAATAAAAACAGGCTGGACACAGTGGCTCATGCCTGTAATCCCAGCCTTTGGGAGGCCAAGCCGGGTGGATCACAAGATCAGGAGATCGAAAACTTCTTGGCTAACACGGTGAAACCCCATCTCTACAAAAAATACAACAATCAGCCAGGCATGGTGGCACACGCCTGTTGTCCCAGCTACTCAGGAGGCTGAGGCAGGAGAATTGCTTAAACCTGGGAGGCGGAGGTTGAAGTGAGCCGAGATTACGCCACCGCACTCCAGCCTGGGCGACAAGAGCAAAACTCCATCTCAAACAAATAAAATAAATAAAAATAAAAATTTAGCTGGGCACAGTGGCTCATGCCTGTAATTCCAGCACTTTGGGAGGCTGAGGTGGGTGGATCACTTTGTTAAGCTCAGGAGTTCAAGACCAGCCTGGGGAACATGGCTGCACTCCCAGGCATGGTGGGGCGCACCTGTATGTGGGATGCTGAGGCAGGACGATTGCTTGAGGTGGAGGTTACAGTGAGCCATGATTGCCCCACTGTACTGCAGCCTGGGCAAAAGAGTGAGATCCTATCTCTAAAAAACTAAAGAAATAATAAAAAGAGCTAAATTTTATTATGAGTTTGTATTGCTCCAGGTTCTAAACTGTTATAAACATCTTACATGTATCAGCTCATGTAATCCTCACAATAAGTACCATTATTATTTCCACTTCACAAACAGGAAACTGACTCATAAGGAATTAAATACTTTATCCAGGGACACCAAGTAATTAAGTGGAGTAGCTGGGATTTGAACACAGGACACAAGCAACTAAGCCTTAACAACTACAAGATACTATCAAGTGTAGACCAAGTTGTTACAGGTTTGTGAGGTCAGAATCAAAGAAGACAGCAATCTATGTTGTACAATTGGGACTGGTTAAATAAACTATGATAGTATCTTATGTAGCCATTAAAATGATGATATAGCCGGGCGCGGTGGCTCAAGCCTGTAATCCCAGCACTTTGGGAGGCCGAGACGGGCGGATCACGAGGTCAGGAGATCGAGACCATCCTGGCTGACACGGTGAAACCCCGTCTCTACTTTAAAAATACAAAAAACTAGCCGGGCGAGGTGGCGGCGCCTGTAGTCCCAGCTACTCGGGAGGCTGAGGCAGGAGAATGGCGTGAACCCGGGAGGCGGAGCTTGCAGTGAGCTGAGATCCGGCCACTGCAACTCCAGCCCGGGAGACAGAGCGAGACTCCGTCTCAAAAAAAAAAACAAAAAAAATACAAACTGAGGAAATGACTTTTGAACTCAAAGCCTCTAAGTGCTATTCAACACAATTTTTACTCACTGGTTCTCCTGGAGGCATTTATGCATGCTAGGAACACCAAGAAATTGATGTCATGTACATTTGTATATGTACATTTCCACATACAGNAAAAAAAAAAAAAAAAAAAAAAAAATGATGATATAGATCTATATTTATATTGAATGACATTCATGACTTGTTTGTTTCTTTACTCCCTACCTCATCTGGACTGAAATAATTTTTAAAAGCAATCCAAAAAGCAGTAAAATTAACCTGCACACAAATGTTTATAGCATCTTTTGCATAACTGCCAAAAACTGGAGGCAATTCAAAAGGTGAAGGGATAAACAAATTGTGGTACATCCGTGCTACGGAATATTATTCAGCTATAAATAAGAAATGAGCCATCAAGCCACAAAAAGACATGAAGGAACCTTAAAAGGCATATTATTTTGTGAAGGAAGCCAGTCTGAAAAGGCAACAGACTACATGATTCCAACTATATGACATTCTGGAAAAGGCCAAACCATAGAAACAGTAAAAAGATCAGTGACTGCATAGGATTAGAGAGTGAGAGGGAACAAGGGGATCACAGGGGATTTTTTGGGCAGTCAAATTGTTCTGTATGATACTGTAATGGTGGATATGCGACATTATGCATTTGTCAAAATGCAAAGAACTTTACACCACAAAGAGTGAGCCTTAATGTAAGCCATGAAATGTAGTGAATACTAATATATCAATACTGGTTTATCAATTGTGACAAATGCAAGATATTACAATAGGGGAAACTGAGGGAGCGGTGGGAAGTTATATGGGAACGCTGGACTAGCTTCCCAATTTTCTGTCAACTGAAAACTGCTCTAACAACTAAAGTTCGTTAATTTAGAAACAAACAGTATCATCGTAGGACATTTCGTGTTAATGTACATCTGTGTTTTTTGTGTATACAAAAAGTCAGGAAGGACATAACCAGAATTAGTAGCAGTTGCCTCAGCCTGGTGGGATTAATAGAGATCTTTCTCCCAGTTCTACTTGTTTTATTTTCTTAACAACAGCACGCGTTTATCCTATAAAGGAGTAAAGTGGGGCAGTGGGGGTTGCCCGGGACCAGGACCCAGCGGGCCCAGGAGCGGTTGCTGCCAAGCGACTCAGTGCCCCTAAGGGCACCGCAGTCCTCAGCATCTGCTCCGCCCACCCCGCCCCTCAGCCTTTGCAACTGTGGGTCCCGAGGTTAGCAAAGAGACCAGAGAATTCCTCCGGTGCAATTGCGTCTGCACACGCGGCGGGCGACGGGGAGCCGGCAGGGCGGGCGGGGTCGGCAGGGGGAACAGTGGGGCTCGGCCTGGGGCCGTGGACGCTCCGTGCAGCTGTGGGGAGGCGGGGGCGGCGGCCGCGCCCGCGATGCCTTCAGTTTGCTGGAATGTTCCTGCGGCAGAAGTGTACTTTGTTCCAGGGATGGGGGAGGGTGGAGCGGGGGCAGGGCCCCAGGGCGGCCTGGCACTTGGAAGGCGGCCAGCTTTCCGTTCCCAGGGTGCCTTCTGGCTGGGGCGGACGTTGTCTGGTTTTCAGCATGGGCCGCTGTGGGGTGCTGGACGGAACCCCCGGATTCCAGGGCCATCCCTGCCACCGACTAGCTGCAGGTCCCTGCGTGGGGTCTCTTAACCTCTCTGGGCCTGTATTTCCTCATCTGCAAAATGAGGCTAATCACACTAATAACAATGCAAGCATAGTTCTAGCCGGGCACTGCTGTAAAGCACTGTGAAGTGCTCTCTGCTCCCAGCAACCCTTGGAGGTAGGCGCTGTTAATATAACATAATTACACTCTTAGTAGACTAATACATACCTGCTGCCCAGGCCCTTTGGAAAGCATAGATGCTCTGGCTGTAGAAAACCTGGTCCAGCCTCCTTCCACGTAGTAAAACGTGCTATTATTATTTTTACTTTAAAGATAGGGACACAGGCGCTCAGGAAGGTTAAGCAACTTGCCCACGGACACACAGCTCCTAAGTGGCCATCCAGGATGCAAACCCAGCACTTTGGGAAGCCAAAGTGGGAGGATCCCTTGAGCTCTGGAGTTCAACACTAACCTGGGGCAACACAGTGACACTCCCTGATATTTAAAAAATATATTTTAAAAAAAGGGAAACAAAAAGGCGGGGGATGCAAACCCAGTTAGTCGGTGAAGAGCCACCACTCAACCTCTACAGAAACTGCGTCCTTACTGCTAGTGTCTGGAAGCCCACTATATGCTTATTCGGATATTGCAATCCATGCAACAACTCTGGGAGACGTTTTACAAATAATAATTATTAATACTAAGTAATGATAATTATCACCAATTGAGGGCTATAATTTCAACACCCTATATGTGCAACAATTATTTTTCCCATTTTAGAGATGAAAGAATTCAGGCACCAGGTCCCTTCAGTTCAATGGGGTGGAATTCATTCATCCTGACGCGGAAACGCAGCAACAGCTTAGCTCTCACCTCCTTTGATAGGCAAGCCTACTCCTCTAGAGCCTGATTATGCCGGTCAGCCAGGAAGCGCAGCCTTTCCTTCCCCAGACATTGTCAAAACCAACTTTGCCTGGTAATCTGAGGAGCTTCTAAGCTGCGAGGGTGTAAGGAGTCTCAGATGATATCTAACACCGAGCTGGGGAGTTGCTCTCCTCTCCCGGGTCTGCCGCTTCCAGGAGCCCGGTTGCCTGGTGCTTGTGGAAACGTCTCCTTCACTGAGTCTCCCCGAAGGATGGAGGCAGAGTGCAGGACAATTGCCCTAAATTGTGGACAAAGGAGACCTCTGCAGCCAAAGCTCCGTGTCCCATTATCACTAGGCTCCTATCCCCTCAATCATATGACAGAAAAGTCATGATTGGATTCTCAGCCTCCTCCTCGGGTTAAAAAGCTGCCTTCTTTTAATGCAAAGGTTGCTGCTGCTTCTGTGCAACCCATCCTCCATATATTCTCAACCTCATGGGAAAGAAAAAAAACTCTCATTTTCTGTAGTAAGCTTAAATGTTTCACAAATGAAGACAGTTTGGCAAATAGCCACATATTCCTATTGCTGTCACGTGGGCATGCAGTAGGTGCCGAATAAGTACTTTGCATATTTGCTCCCTCTGTTCCGAATGTTCTTCCTCTGGATACTGACATGGTTCTCTCTCTCTTCTCCTTTAGTTTTTACTCAAGTCGCTTTTTCTGTGGGGCCTTCCCTGATCACCATATTTAAATTACACTCTCCCAATAGTCCTGATTCCTTTTCCCTGTTTTATTTTTTCCATAGCATGTATCACTATCCTACACACTGTTATTTGTATTTATTTTGTTTGTTGTCTGTCTTACCCCCATTGGAATGTAAATTCCAGGAGGACAGGATTTCTTTCTGTTTTCTTCACCACTGTATCCCCCAATGTCTAGAACTGGGAGGAAGGAAGGGAAGGGGAGAGAATAACTTCCCTGGCCATTCAAACCCATTATGGATACCACCCCCTTGGAGAAATGTGCATTTTTTTTTTCTTGATTATACTTTAAGTTCTAGGGTACATGTGCACAATGTTTGTTACATATGTATACTTGTGCCATGTTGGTGTGCTGCACCCATCAACTCATCAGCACCCATCAACTCGTCATTTACATCAGGTATAACTCCCAATGCCATCCTTCCCCCCTCCCCCCTCCCCATAATAGGCCCCAGTGTATGATGTTCCCCTTCCAGAGTCCAAGTGATCTCATTGTTCAATTCCCACCTATGAGTGAGAACATGCGGTGTTTGGTTTTCTGTTTTTGCGATAGTTTGCTGAGAATGATGGTTTCCAGCTGCATCCATGTCCCTACAAAGGACACGAACTCATCCTTTTTTATGGCTGCATAGTATTCCATGGTGTATATGTGCCACATTTTCTTAATCCAGTCTGTCACTGATGGACATTTGGGTTGATTCCAAGTCTTTGCTATTGTGAATAGTGCCGCGATGAACATACGTATGCATGTGTCTTTATAGCAGCATGATTTATAATCCTTTGGGTATATACCCAGTAATGGGATGGCTGGGTCATATGGTATTTCTAGTTCTAGATCCTTGAGGAATTGCCATACTGTTTTCCACAATGGTTGAACCAGTTTACAATCCCACCAACAGTGTAAGTGTTCCTATTTCTCCACATCCTCTCCAGCACCTGTTGTTTCCTGACTTTTTAATGATTGCCATTCTAACTGGTGTGAGATGGTATCTCATTGTGGTTTTGATTTGCATTTCTCTGATGGCCAGTGATGACAAGCATTTTTTTCATGTGCCTGTTGGCTATATGCATGTCTTCTTTTGAGAAATGTCTATTCATATCCGTTGCCCACTTTTTGATGGGGTTGTTTTTTTCTCGTAAATTTGTTTGAGTTCTTTGTAGGTTCTGGATATTAGCCCTTTGTCAGATGAGTAGATTGCAAAAATTTTCTCCCATTCTGTGCATTTCTTTCCTGCACTATCTACTCGACACTTGGCATATCCTTACCCGCCACCTCAACTCCCTACTCTCCTCCACCCCTTTGTAACGGCTCTTGACAGTAGCCTCCTGTTCTGCTGTATGACTTTGCAGATGTGTGTCTCATCTACTTGAGTAGACAGAAAATTTCCTGCCTTACAGGCAGGGGCAGAAGAGATCTGATCTTTTTATCTCCCTAGTACCAAAAACAGGGCTGAATTTCTATAAGTTCCAGGGCTCCTTATATTTTAAAAAGAAAACATTCCTCCCTCCTTCATCCCTTTCCCCACCTTGCTCAGTTCTACTCCTAGTTCATCTCCATTAATATTAGACTTACTACTTAACTTTGATTTGAAGTTTGATGTTTGTTTTAAACCAAATAAATTCACAGTGTTTTTGACAAATAATATTCAATATATATTAATGGGGATCAATCTGTGAGCCATTTAATTTCTTAACACAACCATTATATTTTCTCATTAAATGAAACAAAACTGCATACCTTAACTATGTCCTTGCCATAATCTGCACCCTTGATTTTTTCCTTATTCCTAAGAAGAGTTTTGGAGAAATTTCAGTGGCCAAAGTAAGAAAGAGAGGGAGATAAAGAGTCTCATTCCCTGGAGGTGAATGAAGCCTGCTGGCTTCATTTGGTGGTCACCCCACCTTACTCTATTCCTCAAGAATAAGGGAGATACACAGCTAAGGATAGCTCTTACATAACATCACAAATGATTATAACAAACACCGAATTTGCCCTGTGTCTCCCTCTACATTTCCCCAGGGCTGGCTGTAAGGTGGGCTGGTGGCACATCCAACTCAGGAGAAGTGGGAGGCAGTCCTTGAAAAAAACGAATGACTGTATCATTTTTATTACCTAGGAAAATCTAAAACTGTTCACAAATCAGCATTAGTTATGTGATTTGAACATGAAATTGCATCATTATATTGCATGTGTGTGGTGATCTTAGTGCCTGGTATCTGTTAAAATTGAGGTGAAAGGTGCCATTCTGATTGGCTTGAATTCGAGAAAAATACAGTTGAACGGGCCCTATATAATTCTCAACAAAAATAAATGCAGGGGCTTGGTAAGGTGGCTCACGCCTGTAATCCCAGCACTTTGGGAAGCTGAGGCAGAAGGATTACTTGAGCCCAGGAGTTCAAGATCAGCCTGAGCAACCTGGTGAGTCCTGGTCTCTACAAAAAAAATTTTTTTAAATTAGGCCCATGCCGTGGCTTGCACCTGTGGTCCCAGCTACTCGGGGGGCTGAGATGAGAGGATTGCTTGAACCCAGAAGGTCAAGGCTGCAGTGAGCCATGATCACACCACTGCACTCCAGCCTAGGCGATAGAGACCTTGTCTCATAAAACAAAAACCAACAAAAAAAACCCTGCAGGATCCTCATGAGCTATGTGGGAGAGATGGATGAATGAATGCAAGCATGAACAGATGGACGACAGAGGAACTGATCTATGGGTAGGTGGGTAAATTAAGAAATGCACGGATGGCTAAAGAGATGCACAAATGGATAGATAGACATGGTAGGTGATTAGTTACGCCAGGCTTCAGGGGCCCTGGAGCTACCACAGCACTGACTTCAAAAGTGTTTGCTTACCCTTTGGTCTTCTACCCAAGATTTTGAGCTCCCGGAATGTAGAAATTTAATTGTTTGTTTGTTTGTTTGTTTTTGTATCCTGAGCCCCTAGTGTAGTGTCTGGCGGAGGTATTAGTCAGGATGTAGATTTGGCTGCTGTTACATACAACCTCTCATCTGCATGATGGAGCAATGCCAAGTGCACAATGCAGCCAGCAGGAAGGGAAAAAAGAGGAAGGGGAAGGCACACATCCTCTTCAAAGGCACATTTTACTTCTGTTCTCATCCCATAGGCCAGAACTTAGTCACATGGCCACATCTAGTCAGAAGCATGCTTGGAAATTTAGTCTTATTCTGGGTGCCTGTGTCCAGTTAAAAATCTGTGGTTCTAAAAACAGCAGAAACAGGCTGGGCATGGTGGCTCATGCCTGTAATCTCAATACTTTGGGAGGCCAAGGTGGGAGGATCACTTGAGCTCCAGAGTTTGAGACCAGCCTGGGCAACATAATGAGACCCTGTCTTGATTTAAAAAAAAAAAAAAAATTAGCTCAGAATGGTGATGCATGCCTGTAGCACTAGCTCCTCAGGAGGCTGAGGCAGGAAGATCACTTGAACATGGGAGGTTAAGGTTGTAGTGAGCCATGATTGCATGACTGCACTCTAGCCTGGACAACAGAGCGAGACCTTGTCTTAAAACAAAAAACCCCCAGCAGAAACAGATATAAGGCAGTTACTCTCCACTACATAAATTAGCAACAGATTCTTATGTTAAATGAATGAATAAATAAATGAGGCTGGACGTGATGGCTCACACCTATAATCCCAACACTTTAGGAGGCCAAGGCAGGTGGATCACTTGAGCCCAGGAGTTTGAGACCAGCATGGGCAACATGGCAAAACCCCGTCTGCACAAAAAATACAAAACTTAGCTGGGCTTAGTGGCATGTGCCTGTCATCTCAGCTACTTGGGAGGCTGAGGTGGTAGGACTGCGTCAGCCCAGGAGGTCGAGGTTGCAGTGAACCATGATCATGTCACTGCACTCCAGCCTGGGTGATAGAGTGAGACCATGTCTCAAATAAATAAATAAATGGCATTGAAATAAATAAATTGAAATAAATAAATAAATGACATTGTTTTCTGAGAAGGACACATATGCTGAGTCACATACAGTAGGTAAGTGAAAAAAGCAAGGCAGGATTAATATACAGTATGCAATTATTTGCTGTCATTCTTTACTAAGAGAAATTTTGTTGAGAGTGGAATGGGCCTAGATAAAATAGTTCACTCCCCAGGCTCCCTCCAAGTGGCTATGTGACACCACTGTGGCCACAGAGATATTAATGGGAGACAGCTGGAGATCTGAGGACATTTCTGCTTTAATACAGGAACCACATTTCCCTCTTCCCTCCTACTTCTTGATTTCTGAAATGCAGATGTGAGAGTGAAGGTGGAGCAGTCAACTCTTGACCATAAGGCTTCATAAGTGAGATAATGTAACTACTCAGTTATATTAAGAGTAACTGAATAGAAAGAAGGAGAGAAGCCGGGACATTGATGATACAGTGGAGAAGCTCCACCCACCCCAAACCTCTCATTAGTGAGAAATCCAAACTCCTGCTTGGGTAAGTCAGGATAGTTGCGTTTCTGTTGTTTTTTTTTGTTTTTTTTGTTTTTTTGTTTTTTTTTTGAGACGGAGTCTCGCTCTGCCGCCCAAGCTGGAGTACAGTGGCCGGATCTCAGCTCACTGCAAGCTCCGCCTCCCGGGTTCATGCCATTCTCCTGCCTCAGCCTCCCGAGTAGCTGGTACTACAGGCGCCCGCCACCTCGCCCGGCTAGTTTTTTGTATTTTTTAGTAGAGACGGGGTTTCACCGTGTCAGCCAGGATGGTCTCGATCTCCTGACCTCGTGATCCGCCCGTCTCGGCCTCCCAAAGTGCTGGGATTACAGGCTTGAGCCACCGCGCCCGGCCTGCGTTTCTGTTTTATGAGAGATACTTATACTGTGAAAACTCGTTGAATACATAGAATATCTCAGGAAGTACACACAAGAAACCGTAGTCTTAGCGGCCTCCTGGGAGGACAAATTATGAGCGACTTAAGGACAGCACTGGACAAGAGACTTGCTTTTCATTTGTAGTCGTCTATATTTTTGAATACTGAATTTACATTTATATATTCAACAAAAAAAGTGTGGAAATGACATATTACATCACCAAACCAGGTCCGTTTGCCCTCATATGATGGAAAGGCAAACACTGAAGGACTGAGCTTTTGCAGCAAGAAATGTTTATTGAGTCAACTGGCAAGGAGATGGGAAAATGCTCAAATCTGTCTCCCCCCAGCTGGAGGGCTGGGCTGGGTTTTATAAGTGTAGGGTAATAGGTGTTATCTGATTGGATCTTGCAATGAAGTGATGCTGGGAGGCATGATCTGACTGGATCCTGCCATGAGGTGACAGCAGGGATTGATCTGATTGGATCCTGGATCCTGCCATGTGGTGTCCACTTCTTAATTCACTCCCTGCTCCTTGGGTTTGAGCACTTAGGTTCCCCCGGTGATTGCACGCTTGGTTCAGGCAGGCTGGGCGTGCTCAAGTTACTTAACCTTTGTTACAGAAAAGTTGAACCAGATTGGTCTGGTGAAGTTACATTTCAATGGGGAAACTCAAAAGAGACTGTTTCCTTCATGAATTTGATGGTTCGAGAAATACATTTTCCAACAGTCTTGCTGTTACAACACCTTGTTATCTCATCATCAAAGGCAAAGTTGTCTCAAGAAATAAATCATAAATCATGCTTCACTAACTGAATTTTGAACAGTATTTGTTAAAAATAAATTAACCTTCTATGCTATACCTCAATAATGGAGTTGGGGATGTGTTTTAAGGAAAGTTTCGTTGTATCTCTAATGGGTTTTTCTGTGTTTTTTTTTTTTTGAGTTGGGGTCTCACACTGTCACTCAGGCTGGAGTGCAGTGGCATGATCTCAGCTTACTGCAGCCTTGACTTCTCCAGCTCAGGTGATCCTCCTGCCTCAGCCTCCCAAGTAGCTGGGACCACAGGCATACTCCACTATGGCCGGCTAATTTTTTGTATTTTTGGTAGAGACAGGGTTTTTCCATGTTGCCCAGGCTGGTCTCCTGAGTGCCTAAGCTCAAGCAATCTGCCCACCTTGACCTGCCAAAATGCTGGGATTACAGGCATGAACCACTGCACCTGGCCTAGTGTTTTCTCTCTTAAGCTAGGTGAGTATACTGTTTTGTTGATTGCCCAAACTATTTCCTAATTTGAAATTAATTAACTATATTAGTCCCTTCTCACACTGCTATAAAGAAATACCTGGCCGGGCGCGGTGGCTCAAGCCTGTAATCCCAGCACTTTGGGAGGCCGAGACGGGCGGATCACGAGGTCAGGAGATCGAGACCATCCTGGCTAACACGGTGAAACCCCGTCTCTACTAAAAAAAATACAAAAAACTAGCCGGGCGAGGTGGTGGGCACCTGTAGTCCCAGCTACTCGGGAGGCTGAGGCAGGAGAATGGCGTAAACCCAGGAGGCGGAGCTTGCAGTGAGCTGAGATCCGGCCACTGCACTCCAGCCTGGGCCACAGAGCAAGACTCCATCTCAAAAAAAAAAAAAAAAAAAAAAAGAAATACCTAAGACTGGGTAATTTATAAATTAAAGAGGTTTAATTGGCTCACGGTTCTGCAGATTGTACAGGAAGCATGGCTGGGGAGGCCTCGGGAAATTTACAATGGCAAAGGGAAAGCAGTCACGTCTTAAGTCGCCATAGCAGGAGGAAGAAAAGGGAAGGTGCCACACACTGTTAAACAATCAGATCGGCCAGGAGTGGTGGCTCCCACCTGTAATCCCAGCACTTTGGGAGGCCGAGGTAGGCAGATCACGAGGTCAAAAGTTCAAAACCAGCCTGACCAACATAGCGAAACCATGTCTCTACTAAAAATACAAAAAAACTAGCCAGGCATGGTGTCGCACACCTGTAATCCCAGCTACTCAGGAGGCTGAGGCAAGAGAATCACTTGAACCCAGGAGGCAGAGGTTGCAGTGAGCTGAGATTGCACCACTGCACTCCAGTCTGGGTGACAGAGTGAGATTCTGTCTCAAAAAAAAAAAAAAAAAAAAAAAATCAGCTCTCACAATAACTTACTCAATATCATGAGAACAGCACCAAAGAATAAATCCACCTCCATGATCCAATCACCTCCTGCCAGGCCCCATCTCCAACTTTGGGGATTACAATTGGACATGAGATTTGGGCAGGGACACAGACCTAAACCATATCACTAACTGTGAAAAATTAGAGTGCATTAAAATATAATAAGGCGCTCTCACTCCTTTGAATTACAGTCTGCTTTCTTGAGAAGCAGAAATACGGCTGGTACAATGAGTTACCCAGACTTTCACCTGACCCACAGCTTATCTCTGCTTCAGCTAGTGGCTAGTACCCCTGACAGCTGTACCACAAATAAATTAAAAAACTTGCTGCCTAGGAGTCATGATTTTTATGGTTTTTAATTTATGTATGTATTTTTTGAGACGATATTTTGCTCTGTCACCCAGGCTGGAGTGCAGTGGCACAATCACAGCTCACTGGAGCCTTGATCTCCTGGGTTCAAGCCATCCTCCCACTTCAGCCTCCTGACTAGCTGGGACTAAAAATACATGCGCCACCATGCCTAGCAAATTTCTGATTTTTTTTTTTTTTTTTTTGTAGAGACTGGGTCTCACTGTGTTGCCCAGGCTAGTCTCAAACTCCTGAACTCAAGCAATCCTAATCCTTTTGCCTTGGTCTCCCAAAGTGCTGGGATTACAGGTGTGAGGAACTGTGCCCAGCATGATTTTTGTACTTACTTTAATTTTCTTCTTAATCGTACCCATAGATGAATTCTTAATATGGAAGGAGGCAGGGGAGACAAATCAGACACAAAGATTACACCCACATCTAGGACACACAGGAGAGAGCATGACCCAGGGATAATTTCTGTTATAAACCACACAACAGCAATGATTACCAAATCAAAAGGAGAGAAACTAGTGGTTAAGTGCTATTTCTCATAATCATGGTCATATTGATATATATACATAAATTCTGTTACAGTTTTAAATAGTAAAATAAGATTAATTCATGTTTATTCTGCAACAGTGCATACTTGTTCCTTTCCTGATGTTATCTATCGTATTAGGAAGACATGGAAAAATATTAAACTTGTTAAGAGAAATTTTAGTTTAAATAAAGCTTTATGTTTAAAAAAATTAGATTGGTTATATTTATGTACTTTTTCTTATAAAATGACAGAGCTTTTAAAAGTTCTTTAAAGGGCTGATTTTACACCACTAATATGTTTATAAAATGCTTTAATAAATCTCATGCCACAAAAAGTCTGAGGGGCTATTCACCTTACTTCTCCATAAAATGTTTAATATTCCACGAAAAATGGTTATGGCCGGGAGAATGTGCCTTATGTGTAAATGCTGTTAATCATGTAAGTTGCTGGGGTGAAAAGGGCTGATAAACAAAAGAAAATCAGCAAATCATCAATAAATTCTAATAAAACTAGTAATAGAATCAACTGCAATTCAAACTGGACACTAAAGAAGACCTAAGCTGGACTTCTGAGTAACAGTGTATGTGATGAATTACATATTTATTCTACACCAAGTCCAAGATCTTTACCATACTGCTCCCAAGCAAAACAAGCAAAGAAACAAAAAATTTATACTATCCCACATGGAGGTGGCTTACTAGGGTACAGATACAAAGAAATATGTATCTTAGAGGAACACTGATATTTTTGTGAGGTTACATGTTACCTGATTAGATTAAGAATAAAGGCATGTGGATCTTATTGAAATAAAAGAATTTTTAACTTCATAAATCCTAGTAGAATTTTTAAAATAGGATAACTGTCTCCAAAATAATAGCAAAATAAAAGCAAACTAAAGTCTGCATGACAAAACACAGGAAAAAAGGAAATAGCAACTGTATTAGTCTGTTCTCACCCTGCTATGAAGAAATGCCCAAAACTGGGTAATTTATAAAGGAAAGAGGTTTAATTGACTCACAGTTCCGCATGGCTTGGGAGGCCCCAGGAAACTTATAATCATGGTGGAAGGCACCTCTTCATAGGGCAGCAAGAAAGAGAATGAGTGCCAAGCAAAGGGGGAAAAGCCCCTTATAAAACCATCAGATCTAGTGAGAACTCACTCACTATCACAAGAATAGCGTGGCGGTAACCGGCCCCATGATTCAATTACCTGCCCCTGGGTCCCTCCCATGACCCCTGGGGATTATGGGAAGTATAATTCAAGATGAGATTTGAATGGGGATGCAGCCAAGCCACATCAGCAAGTAAATAGAATCATAAACAAGCATGAACTGTAAGCAAGATTACCAAAAATAAAATACATATAGCAAAACAATACATGCAAACAAATTAAACATCCCTGCTAAAAGACAAATATTCACAATTTGGGTTTAAAAAACATCAATCACATTGATGTTTTTAATGCCTTTTATGAGAGACACACCCAAAAGAACACAATGCAAAATATTAACCCTAAGTTCATGTGAATTATAAATGTAACTGTGGTAGTTACTTTTCTATTTGGGGTGGTGAGGTATAAATAACTTCTAATAGCATGCCAGAATACAATGATTAAGTATGGACCTGTCTGTATTAGCAAAACGTTTAGGCTAATCTTCTCACTCCTTTAACACTGCCCTCCCCTCTTTTACACGCCCAGAAGTCCAGTGTTTGTGTTGTGTGTGCAGGTGGATGGTGAAGGGGGTGCATGGGAGGGTGCCAATCACCTTGTCTTTTGCACCACAACCAGTACTTGGAAACATATTTGCCCAGAGAAGGCCACAAGAGCCAATGCAGGCTGTTCTAGAATAGATTGGTGGGACATCAGGAAGAGAACTATTGTCATAGCCATTAAGAGTGAAGATCATGGGAGGATTAGGTGGGAAGGACGGTTTTTCAGGGCAGAACAATTGGTTTTTTGTTTGTTTGTTTGTTTGTTTGTTTGTTGATTGTTTTGTTGAGACAGAGTCTTGCTTGGTTGCTCAGCCTGAAGTCCCTGAGAGGTCACTGCAACCTTCGCCTCTTGGGTTCAAGAGATTCTCCTGCCTCAGCCTCCCGAATAGCTGGGATTACAGGCACCTGCCACCATGCCCAGCTAATTTTTTGTACTTTTAGTAGAGACGGGGTTTCACCATTGTATTAGCGTTATCTAGATGGACAGAACTAATGGAATAGATATGTATATAAAGGAGAGTTTATTAAGTATTAACTCACACAATCACAAGGTGCCACAATAGGCTGTCTGCAGGCTGAGGAGCAAGGAGAGTCAGTCCGAGTTCCAAAACTGAAGAACTTGGAGCCTGATGTTCAAGGGCAGGAAACATCCAACATGGGAGAAAGATGTAGGCTGGGAGGCTAGGTCAGTCTCTCTTTTCACATTTTTCTGCCTGCTTATATTCTAGTCGCACTGGCAGCTGATTAGATTGTGCCCACCCAGATTAAAGGTGGGTCTGCCTTTCCCAGCCCACTGACTCAAATATTAATCTCCTTTGGCAACACCCTCACAGACACACCCAGGATCAATACTTTGTATCCTTCAATCCAATCAAGTTAACACCCAGTATTAATTATCACAAGTCCACCCCTTGTCAACTTGAATGCATACACATCACCTGAAATCATAATCTTCAAATAAAGACAATAATAAGGTCATAATTACACCTAACATAATACGACTATGCTTTGTACAACTGCAAACGCACCAATCCCCAACCCAAATACTATTACATAAAGTTAGCAACACTTAAATGCTGATGTGAAGTCAATAAATCTTATGTCATATGATAAAGGAGAAAGGAATTAAAATGAAGATATTTTCTTCATACAAGTGTATACATGCACAAACATGTTTTTAACAAAAGAAGGAGGAAATACTTATGGCAATTACAGTCCTCGTTTGTGCAACTGGTCACGTGGTTGTAACTGGTATTAATGATTACCTTCTTCTCCTACCCATTCTGTATTCCCTTTGCCTTCAGCAAGCAGCTCAGCAGGTCATGGTTTTTTTCCTAGTGGAGTGACCTAAACCTTCATTCCTGAAGGGTCTGGGCCATTTGTAGTCCTTCCTGGACTGGGCTGTTGTAGTTTCCCATTGGCATAGTAATACTAAGAGATGCCCTAATGGATCTCCTGTATTCCATGTGTACTCTTCCTTACCTCCTTTGTGGAGTAGTAGACTGATTTCATCTTGATAGTCTGGGTCAATCACCCCAGCCAACACTGTAACTCCCTTCTTAGCCTGTTGACTTAAAGGTAGGAGGAGCCCAAAGTGTACAGGTGGCAATCTTAACTTCCAGTATAATGGAATCATTGTTGTGTTTCCTGGTGGCAGCGTTCCTCCCTCTGGAACTAAGGCCTCTAGGCCAGCAGAACATAACGTCGTGGGAACAGTAAGCAAAAATTTTGCAATTGGATCACTAGGGGTGATGGTGAGTGGTGCCACTTCCAATTACACACTTTGATTCCTGGACCCATGAATCCTGGCTATGAAAGAAACAGTACCATATATTGGACACTGATTCAGAGTATACACGGCCTTCTGGAAAACTTTGCCCTAGCCCTGCAAAGAATTGTCACCTACTTGGCATTGTAATTATGACTTCAAAAGGCCATTCAACTGTTCTATCAATTCAGCTGCTTCAGGGTGATGGGGGACATGGTAAGACCAGTGAATTCCATGAGCATGAGCCCACTGCCACATTTCTTTAGCCATAAAGTGAGTGCCTTGGTCAGAGGCAGTGCTGTGTGAAATACCATGATGGTGGATGAGGCATTCTGTGAGTCCACAGATGGTAGTCTTGGCAGGAGCATTGCATGCAGGATGGGCAAACCCATAACTGGAGTAAGTGTCTATTCCAGTAAGTACAACCTCTGCCCTTTCCATGATTGAAGAGGTCCAATATAATCAACCTGCCACCAGGTAGCTGGCTGATCACCCCGAGGAAAGGTGCCATATTGAGGGCTCAATGTTGGTCTCTGCTGCTGACAAACTGGGCATTCAGCAGTGGCCATGGTGAGTGGAAGTCCATGTTGCTGAGCCCATGCATAACCTCCCTCCCTGCCACCATGGCCAGGCTGTTCATGGGCGCATTGGGTGATGACACAGGGGTGGCTGGCGAAAGAGGCTGAGTGGTGTCCACAGAACGGGTCATCCTATCCACTTGATTATTAAAATCTTCCTCGGCTGAGGTAATCCATTGGTGAGCACTCACATGAGATACAAATATCTTCCCACTTTTTGACCACTCAGAGAGGTCCACCCACATACCTCTTCCCCAAATTTCTTTGTCATCAAATTTCCAATCATGCTTCTTCCAAGTGCCTGACCATCCAGCCAAACCATTAGCTATAGCCCATGAATCGGTATATAATCACACATCTGGCCATTTCTCCTTCCATGTGAAGTGCACAACCAGATGCATTTCTCAAAGTTCTGCCCACTGGGAATATTTCCCTTCACCGCTGTCCTTTATGAACGTCCTAGAAAGGGGCTGTGGTGTTACAGCTGTCCACTTTTGGGTGGTGCCTGCATATCATGCAGAACCATCTGTGAACCAGGCCCTAGTCTTTTCTTCCTTTGACAACTGATGATAGGGAACTCCCCATGAGGCCATCAGTGCAGGCTGGGGGAGAGAAGGCAGGGTGGCAAGAGTGCAGACCTTGGGCATTTGAGCCACTTTCTCATGTAACTTACTTGTGCCTTCAGGCTCTGCTTGTGCAGAGTCACATATATAACACTTCCATTTGATGATGGAATGCTGCTGTGCACAACCCACTTTATGGTTAGATGAGCCAGAAAGCACCCAGTTCATGATAGGCAGTTCAGGTCACATGGTGACTTGATGACCCATAGTCAAAAGTTCAGTTTCCACCAAAGCCCAGTAACAGGCCGAGAGCTGTCTCTCAAAAGGAGAGTAGAAGATGCAGATGGCAGGACCTTGCTCCACAATCTTAGAGGCCTCTGCTGTGATTCGCCTATGGGGGCCTGCCAAAGGCTCCAAACAGCATCCCTATGTGCCACTGACACCTCAAGCACCACTGGACCTGCTGGGTCATATGGCCCAAGTGGGAGAGCAGCTTGCACAGCAGCCTGGACCTGTTGCAGAGCCTTCCCCTGTTCTAGATCCCTCTCAAAACTGGCAGCTTTTTGGGTCAGTCAATAAATGGGCCAGAGTATCACACTCAAATGAGGAATGTGTTGGCTCAAATCCAAATAGGTCCACTAGCCTTTGTGCCTCTTTCTTAGTGGGGGCCAAATGTAACAACTTATCCTTCACCTTAGAAGGAATTCTTGGCAGACCACATACCACTGGACTCCTAGAAATTGTACTGAAGTAGAAGGTCCCTGAATTTTACTCAGATTTATTTCCCATCCTCTGGCATGAAAATGTCTCACCGGCCGGGCGCGGTGGCTCAAGCCTGTAATCCCAGCACTTTGGGAGGCCGAGACGGGCGGATCACGAGGTCAGGAGATCGAGACCATCCTGGCTAACACGGTGAAACCCCGTCTCTACTAAAAAATACAAAAAATTAGCCGGGCGAGGTGGCAAGCGCCTGTAGTCCCAGCTACTCGGGAGGCTGAGGCAGGAGAATGGCGTAAACCCGGGAGGCAGAGCTTGCAGTGAGCTGAGATCCGGCCACTGCACTCCAGCTTGGGCGACAGAGCGAGACTCCGTCTCAAAAAAAAAAAAAAAAAAAAAAGAAAATGTCTCACCAATAAGTCCAGTGTGTTTGCTGCTTCTTGCTCACTGGATCCAATCGGCATACTTTCATCAATGTAATGGACCGGTGTGATATCTTGCAGAAGCAAAAAGCAATCAAGTTCTCTCTGAATAAGATTATGACCCAAAGCCGGAGAGCTGATATACCCCTGAGATAGGACAGTAAAGGTGTATTTCTGGCCTTGCCAGCTGAAGGCAAGTTGCTTCTGGTGGGCCTTATGAACAGGAATGGGGAAAAAGGCATTTGCCAAGTCAATGGTTGCATACCAGGTACCAGGAGATGTGTTCTGTGTTCATTTGCCCAAGCAATGAAACCACATCTGGTACAACAGCTGCAATTGGAGTCACCACTTGTTTAAGCTTATGATAATCCACTGTCATTCTCCAAGATCCATCTGTCTTTTGCACAGGCCAAATGGGAGAGTTGAGTGGGGATGTGGTGGGAATCACCTCCCCTGCATATTTCAAATCCTTGATGGTGGCACTAATCTCCACTATTCCTCCAGGGATGTGATATTGGTTTTGATATACTATTTTTCTAGGTAGAGGCAGCTCAAATGGCTTCCATTTGGCCTTTCCCACCCTAATACCCTTCACCCTACCAGTCAGGAGTCAATGTGGGGCTTCTGCTAGCTGCTAAGTATGTCTATGCCAATTATGCATTCTGGCACTGGCGAAATGACCACAGGATGAGTCCAGGGACCCAACCCACTGTAAGTTGGAGTCCGGTGACCAAACCCACTCTAAGTCAGACCTGAGCTAAAACTCTATTAATTACCTGACCTCCACAAGTCCCTACTTTAACTGGAGGACCGCAATGATGTTTTGGGTCCCCTGGAATCAATGTCAGCTCAGAACCAGTGTCCAGTAGTCCCTTAAATGTCTGATCATTTCCCTTTCCCCAATGCACAGTTATCCTGGTAAAAGGCGGTAGGTATCTTTGGGGAAGGACGGGAGAAAGATTCGCTGTATACATTATCGGTAATGTAGTGGGGTCTTTCTTCAAGGGGACTCAGCATCCCCCTTCATTCAAGGGGTTCTGGGTCTATAAACTGGCTCAAGTCTGGAAATTGATTGAGGGGCTGTGATTCTCTGTTTTTAAAACTTTATAATTCAAATTAGTCTTTTATCCATTCGACGTAGAAGTTTTCTGCTTATATAAATTAAGTAGGAATGCAGTAGGCTTCCTATCAATTTCACTTCTAGGAACACTGTGATTAATTAGCCAATGTGAGAGCTCTACACAAATTAGACTATTCTGATTGCTGCTTGCCTCCGCTGTCCATTATGGTAGCTACACCAACCTTGCCTTTGACAATTGAGTGCTGCCACTTGTGCCCTGCCACCTAGGGATCCAATTATTCCCATTATATTTAAATTTTGTAGTTGAGTGACTGCAGTTCCCACTGTGAAATCTGACATACAAAGAAGAGCAATTACAGGGCTCTTCAAAGATGCACATGCTGCCCTCACAAACCTATTTTGCAAGGCATTGGTCAAGGGAATATTTTCTGGACCCTCCCAGCTGGAATGAGTAGGTCTAACGTGACTAATCCACTTTACCATCCCAATCTCCCTAAGCCTCTGGATCCCTTCCTCCACATTAAACCAAGGAGATCAGGCATTTCCAACTCGCTCACAGTGGACCATCTTTTAATCCATATTTCAGGTAATAAACTGTTAGAACCTTTTTTTTTTTTTTTTTTTTTGAGACAGAGTTTTCACTCTTGTTGCCCAAATCAATAAATTCAGCCTGATCCAACTCTATGTTCCTTCCACCATTAATCCACACCCTTAACATCCATTCCCATGCCTGTTCTCCCAGATTTCTGTTTATATAAATTAGAAGTTCTTTTTTTCTGAGATGGAGTCTCACTCTGTTGTCTAGGCTAGAGTGCAGTGGCATGATCTCAGCGCACTGCAACCTCTGTCTCCCAGGTTCAAGTGATTCTCTTGCCTTGGCCTCCCAAGTAGCTGGGATTACAGGTGTGTACCACCATGCCCAGCTAATGTTTATATTTTCAGTAGAGACAGGGTTTCACCATGTAGACTAGGCTGGTCTTGAACTCCTGACCTCAAGTGAGCCACCCACTTTGGCCTCCCAAAGTGCTGAAATTACAGGTGTGAGCCATTGCTCCCAGCCCCAAGCAGTTCTTTTTGAGTGTAGTGTACTTCCTCATGGGTCACACTCCCAACCTCACCTCTAGGGGTCTGCCAGGACTTTAGTCTAGTTATAGGTCTGGAAGCAAAAAGGGGTGTTGGGGGTGCCTCTTGAGGAGAATCAACATTGTCTTGCCTAGCAACTGCCTCAGGGGAGGCCATCACTGCTGCCTCAGGCAGCATAGGATTTATCTCCTCAGACAAAAGTGGAAAGGCTGATGGCAGCATGGGTCAGGGAGGGGATGTTGCCACTACTCAGGATGGGAAAGATATTTCTTCTGGCAAAAAAAGGTTCATCAGAGTTTACAAACTCAGTGTCCCCAGCTTCATCAGCGTCCTCCTACACATCCCCATTTCAAGTTGCAGGATCTCATTCTTTTCCAGTCAATGCCCTCACTTTAACAATGGACACCTGGTGAGGCTGTGCATGCATCTTTCATTGCAGGTCAGCCACTCACATGATAAGAGCTTGTGTCTGTTTTTCCACAATTTCAGCTTTTTCTTTACAGGAGATAAGACTCTCACTCAGGGCAATCTTAGCAGATTTGAGGCTCAGTGACTGCTTCTGAAGCCAGGAGATAGAATTCCCGAGTTCATCATTTTCCTTCATCACTTTGTCCGCTGAACTTAGGAGCAACCAACCAGCTTCACTATGTTCCTTGGTTCCCCACATATGGTCAAAGGTATTATGTATAGAGTCATTAAACTCCTTGCCTCTCATGAGTGATGAATCAGGAGTGTCAAATGCATTTATTTTGCATAACTCTCTAAGCAGTTCACACCAAGGACTATCAGTGTCCTCCATACTATTTGAAGTAGAGTCCTTAGCATTTTGGAGTCTAATCATATTAAGCAGCCAATTCCAGAAACCTCAAAACCAACAAAAGAACTCCATCCTTAATATTATGTTCCTCTAGAACCATTCCTGGTACCAAAATCTGTATTAGTCAGGGTTCTCTAGAGGAACAGAACTAAAGCAATATATATATATGAGTTTATTAATTTACATGATCACAAGGTCCTACAATAGGCCATCTGCAGGCTGAGGAGCAACGAGAGCCAGTCTGAGTTCCAAAACTGAAGAACTTGGAGTCCAGTGTTCCAGGGCAGGAAGCATCCAGCCTGGGAGAAAGATGTAGGCTGGGAGGCTAGGCCAGTCTCTCTTTTCACATTTTTCTGCCTGCTTATATTCTAGCCATGCTGACAGCTGATTAAATTGTGCCAACCCAGATTAAGGGTGACTCTGCCTGTCCCAGTGCACTAACTCAAATGTTAATCTCCTTTGGCAACACCCTCAAAGACACACCCAGGATCAATACTTTGTATCCTTCAATCCAATCAAGTTAACACTCAGTATTAACCATCACAACCAGGTTGGCCAGGCTCATCTTGAACTCCTGACCTCAAGTGATCCACCTGCCTCAGCCTCCCAAAGTGCTGAGATTACAGGTGTGAGCCACCTCTCCTGGCCCCAGGCAGAAAAATTCTTTATCTCACTCAGCCCTATTCTGTCCCCTCTTTGGCAATTACCACAGACTATTCAAGAAAGAATGGTCTCACTTCCTTAATGTTACGCTCTGCTCCTCAAAGTTATGCAGAGACCAGACAAGCAAGGCAGTTCTGTTATCCTCAACGTATGGTGTTTTTATTTTGTTTTGTTTTCAAGACAGAGTCTCACTGTCTCACCCAGGCTGGAGTGCAGTGGTGTGATCATAGCTCACTGCAGCCTCGAACACCTGGGCTCAGGGATCCTCCCACCTCAGCCTCCTGAGTAGCTGAGACCACAGGCACACACCACCACACCCAGCTACTTTTTAAATTTTTTTGTAGAGATGGAGTCTCACTACATTGACTGGGCTGGTCTCAAACTCCTGAGCTCAAGCGATCCTCTGATCCTGGACTCCCTAAGTGCTAGGATTATAGGCATGAGCCACCACAAGCCACCCAGTAGATGGTTTTTAAGGCTGCTCCAGTTGTGACTATTTCTGATGAGCAGGAAGGCAAGGGGGACAGAGTACAGACCAAATCTCTTTCAAAAATAACATGGAAATAGCACAACCACTTCTGCTCACATCTCACTGGTAAGAACTTAGACATACAGTCACACCAAGTACCAAGGAGGACTGAGAAATGTAGTTTCTAGCTAGGTTATCCAGTGCTTAGGAAGGACAGAACAGTTTAGTGGCAACTGTCAATCTGTAAAAATTATTGCGGCCAGGTGTGGTGGCTCAGGCCTGTAATCCCAGCACTTCGGGAGGCCGAGGCTGGCGGATCACGAGGTCAGGAGATCAAGACCATCCTGGCTAACACAGTGAAACCCCGTTTCCACTAAAAATACAAAAAAATTAGCCTGGTGTGGTGGTGGGTGCCTGTAGTACCAGCTACTCGGGAGGCTGAGGCAGGAGAATGGTGTGAACCCGGGAGGTGGAGCTTGCAGTGAGCCAAGATCCACTGCGTTCCAGCCTGGATGACAGAGCGAGACTCCGTCTCAAAAAAAAAAAAAAAAAAAAATTATCATTGCATGCAAGGCCCCTCACTTGTTTCCATCCCTGTATTGATTCTTTTTTTTTTTTTTTTTTTTTGAGATGGAGTCTTACTCTGTCACCCAGGCTGGAGAGAAGTGGTGTGATCTCAGCTCTCTGCAACCTCTGCCTCCTGGGTTCAAGCGATTCTCCTGCCTCAGCCTCCCAAGTAGCTGGTACTACAGGCATGTGCCACCATGCCCGGCTAATTTTTGTATTTTTAGTAGAGACAGGGTTTCACCATGTTGGCCAGGATGGTCTCAAACTCCTGACCTCAGGTAATTCAATGCCTCCGCCTCCCAAATTACTGGGATTACCGGTGTGAGCCCAGCCCATTCTCTTTTGTATTCATATTATACACCCTCCCATATACCTTGGCAACCACTTTACTATGTTTACAGTAAATGTTTTTGTTTGTATTTTTGGAAAATATGTATTTCTTATGTTAATTTATTGTGGTATAATTTACATTCAGTAATAGCCAACCTATCTTTGACAAAGGGGCAAAGGCAATTCAATAGGAAAAGGTTAATCTTTTCAACAAATTGTTCTGGTGCCCATATGCAAAAAAAAAAAAAAAAAAAAAAGGATCGAGAAACAAACTTTAGACCTTTCACAAAAATTAATTCAAAATGGGTCATAGGCCTAAACGTAAAATGCAGAGCTATAAAACTTCTAGAAGAAAACAGGAGAAAGACTAGATGACTTTGGATTTGGCTATGAATTTTTAGATACAACACCAAAAGCATGATTCATGAAAGAAAAAATTGATGTCAAACTTTATTAAAATTAATACTTTCTGCTATGCACAAGACACTGTTAAGGGAATGAAAAAGCCACAGACCAGAGAAATTATTTATAACACATGTATCTGACAAAGTACTTGTATCCAAAATATACAATGAACTCTTAAAACTCAACAAAAACAAAGAACCCAGCTTTAAAATAGACAAACCATCTGAACAGATATCTCAACAATAAGATAAACAGATGGCAGATAAGCATTTAAAAATGTCTGGGTGGGTTGGCGCACGCCTGTAATCCCAGCACTTTGGGAGGCCGAGGAGGATCACTTGAGCCCAGGAGTTTGAGACTGGCCTGGGCAACAGAGTGAGTCCCCATCTCTACAAAAAATTTAAAAATTAGCTGGTGTGGTAGCACACTCTTGTAGTTCCAGCTACTTGGGAGGCAGAAGGATCACTTGAGCCTGGGAGGTCGAGGCTGCACTGAGCTGTGATTGCAGCAGTGCACACTAACCTGGGCAGCAGAGCAAGACTGTCAAAAAACAACAACAACAACAAAATGCTCAACATGTCATTAAGGAATTGCATATTAAAGCAATGAGATATATACATCAGTATATATTTAACTTTATCGGAAATTGCCAAACTGACGTCCCATTTTGCATTTCCATCAGCAATATATAAGTGTTCTAGTTGCTCAGGATCCATCCCAGGGAAGAAAAAAGGAAAGGTAAAAAGAGAAAGAAATAAAGAGTTCCAGTTGCTCTACATCCTCAGCTTGTATCGTCAAGATTTTAAAATTTGAACATTTTGTGATGTTAATGGTATCTCATTGTGGTTTTAATATGCAATTCTCTATTGATTAATTATGTTGAGAATCTTTTTATGTGCTTATATCTTATTTGGCAAAGTAGCTTTAAATCTTTTGTTTTAAATCTTATTTTTAAGTCAGTGTTTGTTTTATATCTTATTCGATGAATAGCTTTAAATCTTTTGTTCAATTTTAAGTCAGTGTTGTTTTATTTATTATTGAGTTGGGAGGTTTCTGTATATATTCTGGATAGAATTTGGTATCACTGTCCAATCAGGAAATAGAAAACAGGTAAAGTTTAACAGAAAGAAATAACACGAGATTTGAGTAATGGGAAATTGACTGAAGGAGTTACAGAGAACTCTGATGAATGCAAGAATGGCAAATACAGGGAACAGCCACTGCCGGCAGGATACAGTGCCCGAGGAGGAACTCCAGATCCTGCTGGGGAGAGCACAGCATGGCATCCTGGATGGCGAAGAAGACACTGAAGTGGCTCACAGTGCAATACTGGAATGTTCCCTTTAGGGTACTAGGTGATGTTGTCCACAGAGAAGTGCCATACCTTGAAACTTGCTGCAAATTCTTCAGGTGATGGGGTGCTGGGGGAAGCCACTCATGGTCAGGTGCCTTGCCAGTGGAACACCACTTAGAGAAGATGCTGAGGGAAGCTTCTGTCAGCTGGGCACTGAAGGTTACCATGCACTGCCAGAACTGGGAGCTGAAGAAGCTGCCCTCTTCAGGAAAAGGGAAATAGTAAGAGAAAATTTCTTCCTCCTCCCATGTCTACTACTGGCTTAACATAAAATATCAAAGAAAAATATTTATTTAACCAACCTCCATTATCACAGAACAGGTAAAGAAGGGTGAATTTGGAGCCAAGAAGCAATAAGTTGATGACNTTTTTTTTTTTTTTTTTGAGACGGAGTCTCGCTCTGCCGCCCAGGCTGGAATGCAGTGGCCGGATCTCAGCTCACTGCAAGCTCCGCCTCCCGGGTTCACGCCATTCTCCTGCCTCAGCCTCCTGAGTAGCTGGGACTACAGGCGCCCGCCACCGCGCCCGGCTAGTCTTTTTTTGTATTTTTTAGTAGAGACGGGGTTTCACCGTGTTAGCCAGGATGGTCTCGATCTCCCGACCTCGTGATCCGCCCGTCTCGGCCTCCCAAAGTGCTGGGATTACAGGCTTGAGCCACCGCGCCCGGCCCATCTTTTTCATTTTCTTAATGGTGCCTTTCGAAAAGCGATGCTTTTAATGTTGATGATGCCAATTCATTCATTTTTCTTTTTTCATTCGTGCTTTTTTAATCCTAAAATCTTTGCCTAACCTCAAATCATAAGATCTTCCCATGTTTTCTCCTTGAAGTTTTACAGTTTCAGCTTCCAGATTTAGGCTTATGATCTATTTCAAATGTTGTGTGTATGCATTTTTTAAATTGGTAACGTATACAATAAATTACAAAAATACATGCATCTACTTTAATTTATGAATGGTATCAAGTTATCTCATTATGCTTCTTACCTTTGTCACTGTGTGCTGTTTTTAAGATTCATTCATGTTGCTATGTATACATGGTTTGAATGTATATATGGTTTGAATGTTTGTCCCCTCCAAAACTCATGCTGAAATGTAATTGCTATTGTAGCAGTATTCAGAGGTGGAACCTTTAAGAACTTGACAGCTTCCATCTCATGAGTGGGATTGGTGCTATTATAAAAGAGTGAGTTTAAGGGCTAGGCACAGTGGCTCATGCCTGTAATCTCAACACTCTGGGAGGCTGAGGTGGGAGAACTGCTTGAGCCCAAGAGTTCAAAACCAGCTTGAGGAACATTGTGAGACCCCTTCTTTAAAAAAAAAAAAAGAAAGAAAGAAAGAAAAAGAAAAAAATTAGCTGGGTGTGGTGGTGTATGCCTGTAGTCCCAGCTACTCAGGAGGCTGAGGTGGGAGGATCCCTTGAGCCTAGGATTTTAAGGCTACAGTCAGCTATTATCATGCCATTGTGCTGTAGCCTGCGTGGCAGAGCAAAACCTTGCCTCAAAAAAACAAAAATGAAAGATAAAGAGTGAATTTGGCCCTCTGTAACCCTCTCTTTGCTCTACTGCCATCCGATGCTTTCTGCCGTCTTATGACACAGCAGCAAGAAGGCACTTGCCAGATGCTGGCACCATGATCTTGGACTTCCCATCTCCAGAAATGTAAGAAATAAATCTTGGTTCATTGCAAATCATCCAATCTGTGGTATCTGCTACAGCAGCATAAAACAGACTAAAGCACTCTACTACATGCATCATTCACAGTTTACCCATTTATTCCTCTCCACATGGACAACTGCTTGTCTCCAATTGCCTACTAGCAGAACTGACACAGCAGCCAATGTTCTAATCTGTATTCCCTGATGGACCTATATGATTACATATCCTGAGTGTATATACACCCAGGAGTAGATTTGCTGGGTCCCAGGCTGTGCATATATTTAATTTATCTAATATATCTAATGTGTCAGACTGCTCTCCACAATGGTTGACAACCTGCATTCCCACTAGCAGCATGTGAAGGAACCTATATCTCCACTTACCTGCTAACACTTGGCATTTTCCAGCTTTCCAATTTTTGCCAGTCTGCTAGGTGTAAGGTTGATATTTCATTGCTGTTTAAAATTGAACTTCTTTGATTACTAATGATTTTAATTTTTAATAATTCTCTTAACTTGCCTGTTTGGGTTACCACTTTCATAAGTTTAAGTTTTCTCTTGATAAACTGTCCATCCTTCTATGGGATCTGCTACCTTTTCCTTGCCTTGCATTTAATTTGCTGTTCTTTTTCTAAGGTGAAAGTTTGAGTTATAATTTTAGATTTTTTTTTCTAATATTAATGTCATAAATATCCCTCTTTTACTGCATCTCTCAAATTTTGAAAATTTGAGTTTTCATTTTCATTTAGTTGCAAATATTTTTTGGTTTCTCTTGAGATTTCTTTTTCAGCCCATATGTTATTTGGAAGTATGTTGTTTAGTCTCCAAGTATTTGGAGGATTTTCCAGCTATCTTTCTGTTTAATTCCATTGTAGACTGAGAGCATACATTGTAATATTTCTGTTCTTTTGAATTAGTTAGGGTGCAGGTTGTGGCCCAGAATGTGGTCTACCTTGCTGAATGGTGCATGTGAGGAATGTGTATTATGCTGTTTTGAATGTAGTAGTCTATAGATGTCAATTATATCCTGTTGATTGATGGTGCTGTTGAGTTCATCAAATCCTTACTGATTTGCTGACTGTTGGATCAGTCCATTTTCAACAAAGGGGTATTGAAGTCTCCAACTAAAATAGTGAATTCATCTATTTCTCCTTGCAGTTCTATCAGTTTTTGCCTCATGTATTTTAATGTTCTGTTGTTAGGGACATACACATTAAAGATTATGTCTTCCTGGAGAATCAACCCCTTTGTCATGATGTAATGCCCCTCTTATCCCTGTTTAATTTGCTTGCTCTGAAGTCTGCTCTGTCTGAATATAGCTACTCCAGCTTTCTTTGATTAGTGTTAGCATGGTATATCTTTCTTATCCTTCTCCATCTATTTACTTTTAGTCTATATGGATCTTTATATTTAAAGTGGGTATATTGTAGACAACAATATACTTGAGTCTTTTTTTTTTTTTTTTTGAGATACAGTCTTGCTCTGTCACCCAGGCTAGAGTGCTAGGGTGCAGTGGCTCAATCACAGCTCACTGCAGCCCTGACCTCCTAGGCTCAAGAAATCCTCCCATCTCAACCACTCAAATAGTTGGATCTACAGGCACCCACCACCATGCCCATCTGATTTTTATTTGCTTTTTTGTGACAGAGTCTAACGCTGTTAACCAGGCTGGAGTGCAGTGGCATGATCTCAGATCACTGTAACCTCTACCTCCCAGGCTCAAGCAATTCTCATACCTCACCCTCTGAGTCCCTGGGATTACAGGCGCCCACTACTATGCCTGGCTAATTTTTTGTATTTTTAGTAGAAATGGGGTTTCACCATGTTGGTCAGGCTGGTCTCAAACTCCTGATCTCAAATGATTCACTCACCTCAGCCTACCAAAGTGCTGGGATTACAGGCATGAGCCACCACACCCAGCCCCAGATAATTTTTAAATTTTTTGTAGAGACAGGGTTTACCATGTTTCCTAGGTTGCTCTCAAACTCCTGAGCTCAAGCAACCTGCTTTCCCTCAGCCTCCCAAAGGATTACAGGTATGAGCCACCATGTCTGGCCCAGATGTAATTTTTATCTATGCTTCTCTATATGTAAGCTGTTATTTTGCTCTGGTCTCTCTCAATTTTTTTTCTTAACCTATGCTTTTCTGCAGTTTGAATATGATATGCCTAGTATAGGTTTTTGACATTTATTCAGCTTGGTGTTCTCTGAGCTTCCTGGATCTGTATGTTAGTATCTGACATTAATTAGAAGAAATTCTCAGTCATTATTGCTTCAAATATTTCTGTTCCTTCTTATTCTTCTTCTGATACTCTCATTACATGTATGTTACATCATTTTCAGTTGTCCCACAGTTCTTGGATATCCTGTTCCATTGTTTTGTCTTGTGTTTTCTGTGTTTTGTCTTGTGTTTTTCTTGTGTTTTGGGGTTGTTTCACTCCTTAGGTAGGACAGGAAGGCTAGAGGGAACTGGATTTGGGTATTTCCCTTATCTTGGTTGGTCAGGCTCTGGTGAAATAATTTCTCCTGAGGGAAGGCCTTGTCAAGAAGATCAGAACCCTCTAGCTATTTCAAATGGTTACATTTCCTCTCCCCCTTGCCAGAAGCTGAAGATTTTTCTCTGATATTCACTGTGAGAACCTGATAGAGCTCTGGGGGTTACAATCACAAAAATGTGGGTCTCTGCTAAGATTGGGATCCTGCTGAAGCTTTCAACTGTCAGATTTGTCCACAACGAGGCCTCCAGCAATTCATCAATTACAGGTCAGGTTTTCTTATCCTAGTACTGGTTCCCAGGGAGGTTTCCGCTCGTGATTTTCTGTTCCAGTAAGTTGGAAGTATCCATCTGCCTTCAACTTGGGAGGTAATGATTTTCCCCATGACCTAATTCTCTGATGGATCTAAGAAGAGTTGTTGATTTTCATTTGTTCAGCTTTTTAATTGTTAGGACAGAGTGATGACTTCTAAGCTTCTTACTTGTTGGATGGGAAACCAGGAATACCCCTTTTGCTTATTGGTTTGCATGAGTTACAGTTGGCCATCCATATCCACAGGTCCCAGATCCTCAGATTCAACCAACCATGGATTGAAAATATTTTTTAATAAATAAAAATGAAGAAAATAGCAATACAACATTTAGGCCAGGCACAATGGCTCACATCTGTAATCCCCACACTTTGGAAGTCTGAGGCGGGAGGATCGCTTGAGAGCAGAAGTTTGAAACCAGCCTTGGCAACACGGTGAGGCCTTGTCTCTACAAAAAAATTAAAAAATGAGTTTGGTGTCAGGGTGTGTGCCTGTAGACCTGGCTACTCAAGAAGCTAATGTGGGAAGATCGATTGACCCCAGGAGGTGGAGGCTACAGTGAGCTGTGATTGCACCTCTGCACTTAGGCCCAGGCAACAGAGTGAGACCTTGTCTCAACAACAATACAATGATTTTTTAAAAACACAGTATAACAACTATTTCCATAGAATTTACATTGTATTAGATACTATAAGCAATCTAGAGATGATTTAAAGTATCCAGGACTTGTGCACAAGTTTTGTGCAAATACTATGCCATTTTTAATAAGGGACTTGAGCAGTCTTGGATTTTGGTATCCAAGGGGGAGCCTAGAACCTATCCCCAATGGATATGGAGGGATGAGAGTGATAGCAACAGGTGGCAGCCTAGGCAAATAGGGGCAGGTCCCCAGCGAAACCCCACCTTCAAGCCAAAAACAGCTTGAAGGCTGAAAGACCAGACTGCTGGTCCTGGATGAAACCACAACCCAGAGTGAGAACTTCTGTTCTTTCTGCTTCCCTTTCCCGACTGATTCTTTCTGAATGCCTATTAACCAATAGAAAGTTGCTTTCTCCAATACTACCTGTGGCCTGCCCCTCCCCCATTCTGAGCTTGTAAAAAGCCCTGGACTCAGCCATATTATGGGCACTTTCCAGCTTTCAGGTAGGGGGACAACCCTTGCATCCCCTCTCCGCTGAAAGCTGTTTCATCACTCAATAAAACTCCCTGCCTTGCTCATTCTTTGATTGTCAGTGCATCCTCATTCTTCTTGGGCACAGGACAAGACCTCAGGAACAGGTGCTCAAGCCATACTCAGCTTGGGTGGGCCAAGTGGGCAGGCCATCTCCTGCAACAGGTAGCATGGTCAAGCGAGGCCTGCGTGTGGCATTGCCGGCTGGAGGTTCCTGGCTTGCAAAGAGACTGAGAATAAAAGCCTGTGTCAATGGTACTTGCATATTCTATCTATTAATCCCTTATCATTTTTAGATTTACAGATATCTTCACCTATTCTGTCACCTATTGTCCATAGTATCCTCTTTTGTACAGAAATACTTAATTTGGATGTCATCAAACTAATGCATTTTTTGCCTTTTGATTTGTGCTTTGAAGTTTTGTTTAATGAGTCCCTCTCCCAACCCAAGTTTCAAAGATAGTCTCTTACATTTTCTTCTATCAACTTTGGTTTTATTTCTCACCTTAAAGTTTTACATCACTTAGTGTTTTACATCATACAGCAACAATCATCAACACAGAAGAACCTGCTGTGACCAAATGTGTGTGGGTTTCCCCCACCACCAAGCAGCAGACACCTAGCTGGTGTCTTCCAATTCATTTCTGATACTATCTACCCGGAGATAGTATCAGATCCCACAGGTTGAGGGCTCAGTCCCTAAAACTTCTCCCTCCTTCCCCGCAGCCACAACTCCAGGCCTCAGAACTTCGGACCAACCGACTTCAAGTTGGGGTTCCCATGCCTGTCTCTTTACGCTTGATTAATTTGCTAGAGCAGCTCACGGAACTCAGGGAAACACATTTACCAGTTTACTAAGGAAGATATGTTAAAGGATACAAATAAACAGCCAGATAAAGAGACTTCTAGCGAGTTCTGGAAGGGTCTCCAGCACAGGAGCTTCTGTCCCCATGGAGTTGGGGTACACCACCCTCCAGGCCCGCGAATGAGTTCCTCCTGTCAGTCTGCATGTGTTCAGCTATCTGGATCTCTCTGAACCCAGTCCTCTTGGATTTTTATGGAAGCATTCTTGCCCTTTAGGGTATGAGGTGGAATCCTCTCAGGGAGGATCTTAAGACCCACAATCAGAAAGGTGGGGGTAGATTAGATGTCTGCCTTGGAGCAGGTGAAAGGAGGGCAGAAGAGAGATTCTGTTTCCTGAGGCCTCACACGCTGAACATTATAACAAGACTGTAACAAGGGCTATGGGAGTTAGGAGCCAAGACTGTAACAAGGGCTATGGGAGTTAGCAGCCAAGACTGTAACAAGGGCTATGGGAGTTAGGAGCCAATATATGGATGAAAACCAATATATATATCAGAACACCACACAGTGTATTCCTTTCCCTTCGGTGTAAGGCAGGGATTCTGAATTTTTTCCCCCATACAGTGAATGAGTTTAATCTGCTTTCTTCATTGATTTGTGATGCCCCCAACCTATATACTAATGGTCTGACTTTCAATTTTCTATTCCATTCCATGGTCTATTGGTCTGTTTTGGTGCCAAAACAATGTTGTTTGGTTTGGTTTGGTTTGATATAGCTTTGTAGTGTGCTTAATATCTGGTAGGATAAATTCCAGCCCTTTATTTTTTTGAGGTTGACTTAGTCCTGTTTGTCAACACAAATTTGAGAGTGAGTTTATCAAGTTCCTGGAAAATAGAGCTGGAATTTTTATTGGGATTTCATTGAATGTATAGATTAATTCATAAAGATCTGATTTCTATATAATATTCAATCATGTCATCCAAGAACCTAAAATTTATCTCCATTTAGTCAGGTTATTTTCTACATCCTTTTTAGAGTTTTAATGTTTTCTCCATAGATATTTTTAATTAAGTTCATTACTAGATTTTTTTATACTTTGTTGCTGCTATTGTGATTAGATGTTGGTTGTTTGGGGTGAAGACAAATGTTAAGGATTTATTTTTGGTCAATCTTCTATCTACTAAATTACTGAATTATCTTAATTTTAAAAGTCTATGCTGATTCGCTTTGCTTTTCAAGACAAATGAAAATATCTTCACATAGTGATAATTTTATCTCTTCTCATCTTGTATGTCTTATATTTTTCTTCGCTCATAGCTTTGTCTAGAACTTCTATTATTATATAGTTGATATCTGTACAGTTGGATGCCTTATTTTGTTCCAGATCTCAAAGTGAATGCTCATTAAGTGTAGTGTTTGCTTTAAGTTTTTGCTATATAACCGGTTTTTTTTGAGACAGGGTCTTGCTGTGTCTCCCAGGCTGGAGTGAAGTGGTGCAATAATGGCTCACTGCAACCTCGACCTCCAAGGCTCAATCCATCCTCCCACCTCAGCCTCCTAAGTAGTTAGGACTATAGGCATGTGCCACCACCCCTGGCTAATTTTTGTATTTTTGATAGAAATGGGGTCTCATTATGTTGCCCAAGCTAATCTCAAACTCCTGGGCTCAAGCAATCCTCCTGCCTTGGCCTCCCACAGTGCTGGGGCTACAGGTGTGAGCCACTGCACCTGGCCCTATATAACCTTTACCAAATTAAAGATATCTTTCCTATTTCCAGTTTGCTAAGTTTTTTTTTTTTTTTTTCATTTTCATAAGTCCAAGGAAGTCATATGCTGAGTTACTCACAAATAAAAAATAGGTGAAAAACTTTATCAATATGCTACTTTTTCTTTACCATTTGAGATACTCATGTGATTTCTTTCATGTGATTTTTGTCCTTTATTAAAGTGGGGTGATTTTCAATGTTGAGCTGGAATTCCTGGGATAAACCTACTTTCAAAAAACATTTAACTAGATTAGTTGATATTTTATTTAAGTTTTTTTGTTTTTTGTTTTTTTTTTAACAGAGTGTCACTCTGTTGCCCAGGCTGGAGTGCAGTGGAGCAATCTTGGCTCACTGCAACTTCTGCCTCCTGGGCTCAAGCATTTCTCCCGCCTCAGCCTCCCAAGTAGCTGGTATTACAGGTGCATGCCACCATGTCCAGCTAATTTTTTGTATTTTTAGTAGAGACAGGGTTTCACCATGTTGGCCAGGCTGCTCTTGAACTCTGACCTCAAGTGATCTGCCTGCCTCGGCCTCCCAAAGTGCTGGGATTACAGGTGTAAGCCACTGTGCCTGGCCAGGATTTTTATACATGCATTCACAGCTGAAATGAACTTAATATATTTATTTATTGCTTTGTCCTCACCGATTTTGGAATCAAGATTATACTGGTTTCATCAAATGATCTGGGCAATTTCTGTAACAACTTATGTAAGATAGAAATTAACTGTTCCTTGAAAGTTTGGTACAACTCCAGAAACCTACAAGCTTTTCATTACCATGAATCCCTCCAGCTCCCCAAAAATAGTTTTCTACTGTTTACCACATTTTGAAAGATTTGGTTTAAATTAATATGCACAGTTTTTCTTTCCCCAGGTAACTGCATGCTGTAGAGAAAGTACCCACAGCCCTGCAGAATGGTGCCATGACAACTCAAAGTCATCACCCTCAACTGGACAGTCAACTCTTTTATTGTCCTCAAGTTAAAGGGTTGCACCTCTATCCTCAAGTCCCCTTCTCGGGCTCACCTACTACCTTTGGGATAGATGACCCAGCCTCCTACTTAACTGAGAAAAGGTGGCCCCAAGGGACTAGCCTCTTGAATCCACCTACCTCCTTACAATGACTCTGTCCACACCCAATCACACCTCTTTCCACCCGTCTCCAAACATGAGGTATCCCTTCTTAAATCCAAGACAATCTCTGTAAACCTGCTCCACATCCCTTCCCTTTCTCCCATGGACTTTGCCTGTTTTGACATCCCTTCTCTGCGCTAAAGTTTAAACTCTACCTCCCTATGGGGCTTGGGGGGCTTATCTTCCTCGGTTCAGCAACAGACCCAAATCTCACCCATCCCCCCAAAAAAATCACTCCTTTGTGTGCCGTGAGGCAGACATTCTCACGCACTGCAGGTGGGAGTGTAAATTGGCAAGATCTTTCTGGGAAGCAATTTGGTAACCTGAGTCAAAAGCCTGAAAAATATCTGCACCCTTTGTCCCAGTAATCCTACCTCTAAAAATTCATCTAAGGAAATAATCAGAAATGCTGACAAAGGTAGATGTTTAAAGATGTTAATCTCTCTGTTATTTTAACAGCAAAAATTGGAAACATTCTAAAGGATTAACAATAGGGGATAACTTAAATAAATTGTACTTACATGTAATAAAATACCGTACCATCACTAAAAATACAATTTTAAAAGAAGAATTGAATGGGAAACCATTCATGAAGCAATGCTGGATGTGAAGACAGCAGCATAGAAATGGTAGATACAGTCTGGTGCTGATTTTGTTGCATATAAAAATAGCTAACACTTCTGGAATGTTAACTATTACATACGTTCTCTCGCTCAATCCTCACAACATTCCTGTACAGTTAATACTGTTATTCACATTCTGTAGAGAAAGAAACCAACCAGAAAAATACCAATATCTGGGAGGAGATACTGATGAATTTTATTTTCTTCATTCTCTTTATTTTCCAATGTTTACATTTTAATTTTTTATTTTGTAGAGATGGGGTTTTGACATGTTGCCCAGGCTGGTCTCAAATTCCTGGGCTCAAGGGATCCTCCCACCTCGGCCTCCCAAAGTGCTAGGATTACAGGCATAAGCCACCGCACCCAGCCTGTATTTTCCAATTATTTAAAGAGGAAGTATTATTATCATTTTGTCAAACGGAAGTCCTGAATCATTGCTCCTCTTTCTGATTTATATACGCTAGTAGTTAATATTTTGAACAATACAGATAAAACGCAATTTCCATTACTGCTACTTCAACTGCCACAGACGGCCACTGTGGACAGTTTGGCTTTAGTATTTCTATTTTCCTCTAAAATGTGTAGGTAGACATAAGCACTTTAAAAAGCAGACATACCGGGCGCGGTGGCTCACGCCTGTAATCCCAGCACTGTGGGAGGCCAAGGCGGGCAGATAACAAGGTCAGCAGATCAAGACCAGCCTGATCAACATGGTGAAATCCCATCTCTACTAAAAATACAAAAATTAGCCGGGCGTGGTGGCGGGCGCGGTGGCGGGCGCCTGTAGTCCCAGCTACTTGGGATGCTGAAGCGAGAGAATTGCTTGAACCCGGAAGGCAGAGGTTGCAATGAGCCGAGATCTTGCCACAGCCCTCCAGTCTGGGTGACAGAGCTAGACTCTGTCTCAATAAATAAATAAACAACAAACAACAACAAAAAGAACTCTACAATTTGAGTCCAAAAGCGGCTGCATTTTGATGTCCAGGGGTGGCCGTCCTGAGGGAGAGGATGTGCGGCGCCCCTTTCGGCTGGAGCAACCAGTTTACTTACGCCAGGCAGGGAGCCATCTCTGTGCCATCCCACCCCAAAAGCTCCGGGTCTGGGCCTAGGAGAACTGAGTTCCTGTCCTAATTCTGCCATTTACTAGCTCTGCTAATCAACTTTTTTCTTTGGGAGCCCGTTTGCCCATCTTTCAGAAGGGGCAAACAGTTCCTGTCTTGCCCACTTTAAGGAAACGCTGTGACGTTCTAAGGGGCTGATGGGTGTGACTGGTTAAATCCCGCACCCAAGACAGTGGTCTTGGGCTCTCGTCCCTCCTCCCCATTTCCCGCTGCCTCAGAAATCCTTCGAGATTTAAGTAGAGAGGCTAGCGGCCGTGAGAGGGGCAGGGACCTTGTGCCCTGCACAGCGATAGACACCCGAAGCTCCAGCCTGGCCTTCCAGCCCTCCCGCCCACTCAAGAGTCCTGAGGCGCGCCCTGCGGAGTGGAAGGACTCGCCGCGCGCGGACGCGTAAGGAAAGCGCCTGGAGTGCAGCGACGGAAGAAGGGAAGCGCCGGGGCTCTGGAAAGCAGGCTGCGTGGCGTCCACTTCCAACGCACGTTTTAAAGGCACTGTGGGCGCGAGCGGGCGCAGAGGCTGGGGCCCTCCTCCGCGGAGCCGCCGCCCTCTGGTGGCGGCGTGCAAAAGTTACAGCACCTCGCTCTGCCCGGGCTCCCCGCTCAGGGGTTGAGGGATTGGGTTGCCACTCACACATATTCTAAGCTAGGGGCCCTTAGGGAGCTCCCAACTGAGACCTGAAACCGGCCCAAAGGGGAAGCCTGACATGGGGGAGCCAGGACTGGGACCTGGGACTCCGGCTGCGCCCCCGATTGACGCTTACAACAACACAATTATGGTCATTGTGAACGCAAAAGGCCCCAGACAGTTAAGATTTCATTCAGGTCATTGCAATAGGGAGAACGTTCATTAATGAGGAGCATCTCAAAGGGGACTGGGGTTTTAGAGAGGCAGGTAAACAAAGGCGTCATCGGCGAGTCTTACGGAATAGTAAGAAAGGGTGAGGATTCGTCTTTCCTCGGGATGCTAGCTTAAGGTGGTCCTTTGTGGCTAGCTCTTTCCTCGGAACTTAAAGAGGTTGGAGAACTTTACTGTCGCTGACTTCTGGCGGCATAGGGCTCAGATAAAGTTCAACATTGTCATAGTAAACGGTGCCTGATGCAGGACAGTCATTTAAGAGATGAGGGAAGTGAGACCCAGACCACCCAACTGTGAATTTTTGTGGCTGAAGCAAGATTCCAACCTGCAGACACCAAGACAGCAAAAAGTCCCCAACGCGAAGTGCAGAGTTCCCTGGGAGAGTCAGATCAGAAACTCAGGATGACCTCGGCCAACAGCGGAAATGACCTCCTCCAAGACATAGAATCAACCTACGTCCCCATCAACAGACGATCCGCTAAATAAAATATGGTCCGTATACCCAGTGGAATCGTGTTCAGACACAAAAATGAATGAAATCGTGTCTTCTGCAGCAATATGGATGGAACTGGACGTCATTATCTTAGGTGAAACAAGTCAGACACAGAAAGACAAATACTCATGTTCTCACTTACAAGTGGGCACTGAATAATGTACACACGTGGGTGTGAGTATGGAATGATAGTGGACACAGAGAAGGGGATGGGGGGATGGATAATGAGAATTCAGTTAATGGGTACGACGTATGTTATTTGGGTGATGGATACCCTAAAAGCCTGACATCACCACTATGAATTCTGTGCATGTAACAAAATTACACTTGTATCCCATAAATTTATACAAATTTAAAATAAATAAACAGAAATTACCTGCTCCACACTTTCTGGTTTGATAGAATGTATCAGAGAAGCATTGAAATTACCCAGATTACCCCAGGTACAGGGTAAGGGGGCTATAAAGTTACAGTGAAGACCCCCTAGTCAAGCCTCAGGAAGGGCCAGAAATGGGACAGGTCTGGGACTCACCTGCTGTCTGTCTCTCTTTCAGCCAGTCAGTGGATCTATCTCTGTCTCCAGGATACCCACTGTTATCTCTTCCACCAATCTCCATTCCCCCAACTTCCACTGACATCTGGCCTCCTACAACCACCCTGGCCCCTGAGTCTACTCAATCTTCCAGCACAGAGCCCACTTTTTTTTTTTTTTTTTTTTTTTAGATAGAGTCTCACTCTGTTCCCAGGCTGGAGTGCAGTGGCACAGTCTCAGCTCACTGCAACCTCCACCTCCCGGGTTCAAGCAATTCTCCTGCCTCAGTCTCCCGAGTAGCTGGGACTATAGGCACATGCCTCCATGCCTCGCCAATTTTTGTATTTTTAGGAAAGATGGGTTTTCACCGTATTGGCCAGGCTGGTCTTGAACTCCTGACCTCAAGTGATCCACCTGCCTCAGCCTCCCAAAGTGCTGGGATTACAGGTGTGAGCTACTGCGCCCAGCCACAGAGCCAACTTGTAACTGCAGCTTCCCACTGTGTCTTTTAAGATCCCTCTCAAAAGAGCTCATGCCTTCACGCCAGGGCACGAGTCAGCGACTACAGCCAGCCTATTCCCTCCTGGCCTCTGGGTCCTGGGTTGTGTGGGGTGGGAGGAGTGGGCTTTCATAATCTGCTTCTCACAGGGGATGGGGGCAGGACAACTGCCCATAGAAGTGTCAGGAGCGGCTGCATCAATGTGATCCGAGGCTAAATTTTGGGAGGCAAGACTAGACATATCATCATCTCCAAGCACTTAAGCCCACTCATGGGTCTTGAGCTGCTTCTTCAGGAAGGTGTAAACTGAAGAGAGTGGTCTGAATGGCTTGAGAAGCAGCAGTTAGAGTGACAAGCCTAGATAGCAGCCTCAGCAGTGTCCCTGGCCTGGCCCATGGACCCAGTTGTCCAGCTTCCTTGTCAACCATGTTCTTTCTTGGCATAAGTGTTCATGTCCTAGGCCAACAGTAGGCAGACTGCAGGCTGCAAAGCTAAATCTGGTCCCTCACCACTGGTTTCTGCTTGGTCTGAGAGCTAAGAATGGCTTTTATATTCTTAAACAATTGGAAAAAGTTGAAAGAAGAGTAATATATTGGCCAGGCATGGTGGCTCACACCTGTAATTCCAGCACTTTGGGAGGCCGAGGCAGGCGGATCACCTGAGGTCAGTAGTTCAAGACCAGCCTGGCCAACATGGTGAAACCCTGTCTCTACTAAAAATACAAAAATTAGCTGGGCATGGTGTTGTGTGCCTGTAATCCCAGCTATTCAGAAGGCTGAGGCAGGAGAATCACTTGAACTCAGGAGGCAGAGGTTGCAGTGAGCCGAGATTGTGCCACTGCACTCCAGCCTGGGCAACAGAGCAAGACTCCCGTCTCAAAACAACAACAACAACAAAAAAAGAGTAATATATCAGGACACATGAAAATTGTATGAAATTCAAATTTCAATGTTTATAAGTAAAGTTTTATTGGAACAAAGCTATGCTCATGTATTTATGTGCTGTCTTTGGCTGTTTTCACACTGCAGTAGTAGAGTTGAATGGTTTCAACAGAGACTGCAAAGTCTACAATATTTACTGTCTGGACCTTAACAGAAACAGTTTTTTGACCCTTGGGCAGTCCTTGCTTGATGCCTGTAGCTATAGATCCTCGCTGGGCCTGTGGCCTGCTCCAAGAGGCCAGGTGTCAATGCAGGTGGCTTTTCTCCAGGGAAAGGAGACACCGGCAGTAATGATGTGAAAGGCTGACCCAATGAGCAGTGACATTTCTCACGGGAAATGAGTCGGTTGACTTCCTGATCTATAGGTTAGTCTCTCTTAGTTTAAAGGTCCCTCTCCTGAGTCTGAGGAACTCAGGGGCTGTGTCAGCAGGGATCTTTGGTTACAGGTGACAGAAACCCAATTTGGACAATCTAAAGGAAACAAGAAATGTGTTAAGGCGGCCCTGGCATGTGTCCTGGAACCCATGCTGAGCATGCGGCGGGACCTCAGAGGTGTGTTGAGTCCTTACTCAGACAGCCTGGTCTGCCCACTCTTGCTGTGCCCTCTGCACACCCACTGCCAAGGCCTTCTGCAGGCTGCACCTCTCACCGTCAGGCCCTGGGGAGAGACCATCTGACCCACGTTCAAACATCCTGGAAAAAGGAGGCTCTGTTGACATGTTCAGGTACCCACCCCTAGCAATGCACTGTGCCCGCCCACCTTCCCACTGAACAAAACAGCTTCTGGTAACCAGGGCAGCAGCAGAAGGGGGGACAGTGGAGGCAGGTGAACCGCAGAGCTGGAGTGAGTGTGCTGATGGTGCTTCTCGGGGGTTTCTTTCCCCTCTCTGCTTAAGCCCTTCTTCTGCCCTCAATGCCCTTTCCCAACCCTCACCCCTTTACCAGGCTGGCTCTTCCCATCTTTTAAGACTCAAGTGGGCTTCTGCCTCCTTCTGGAAGCACCTCCTCACCCTCCCCACCCCAGCCAGGGCCCCTCCTTTGGCCAACTCCCATCCCTGGCTGCTCACCCTGGCTCCTGAGTTACTTGAAGACTCAGACCACGTTTTATCCTCAGGGCCTGGACCACAGAGGAGGCTCAGTGAATGTTTCACGGATGAATTGATTCTGAGGGCTTGGATCCAGTAGTGGGGACAATTCTTCAGGAGGAGATCCTCAGGACTTCCTCTCCAACATTTCTCATATGACACACAGTAGCAGAGGGGTTAAAAGACATGGGTAAAAGCCCATGTCTCAGTCTCTGTTCCACCACATACTAGTTGGGCAAGTCACTTAACCTAAGTTTCCTAACCTTAGTTTCCTCATCTATAAAATGGGCATACTATTTTTTTTTTTTTTTTTTTGAGACAGGGTCTCACTCTGTCACCCAGCCTGGAGTGCAGTGGTGTGATCACAGCTCACTTCAAACCCGACCTCCTGGGCTCAAAGGATCCTCCTGCCTCAGCCTCCCCAGCAGCTGCGATTATAGGAGTGCACGCCACCATGTCCGGCTAATTTTTTTTTATTTTTTGTAGAGACGAGGTCTCACCATGTTGCCAGGCTGGTCTCAAGCAATCCTCCCACCCCAGCCTCCCAAAGTGCTGGAGTTACAGTCATGAGCCACCGCACCTAGCCAATGGGAATACCATCTACCACGATCTACTTCAAAGGGCTGTTGTAAAGGTTAAATGAGATACTGCCTGACACAATTCCTGGGACACTACAAGTACTGATTTATTATGATTATATTAATCATCATATGTTCCCTCACTTTCCAGCAGCACTCCCACTGACCCCAGTGACATACAGAGACCAGGAAGCCCCTCCCAGCCCTTCAAGAACCATAAAACAATTACTAATCCCTCAATAAAACAGAGGCTTAGAGTTTAGCTTCACTGGATTTCTCTACCAAGGTTGCATCAGCCTGTTTTTTAAAATTTTTGGAAAATATAATGAAGACAAATATTAAACAGTTCAACACATTTTGTTACATATTTTTGAGTTTTTTTCTTATTAATATTAAATGTAGTTCTAACCACACTCTATCTGCATATGTGCATTCTACTGTCCATCAGTATCATTAAATCATGGCTGTTACACTGTCATAGATAGTGTTGAATACATCATTTCAACTTTTCAGGAAAGGAATGTTAAAGGATAATTTCAAAAAAGATGATGATTCTCATGCAGATATAAAACGTACATGTGTTCTGGATTTCATGTAACGCATTATTAATGAGGGGACCAGCAGGCGCCTACAACCAGTTCTAATGAGATGCAAAGAACAGACACACGTATAGATGGGGAAGACTGAAATGCCTATGCAAATGGAGACAAAACTGGCTTCTTCCACAGTGGGGGAGGCCAGTGCATTGAGCATCCACTGGCTTCAAGCGATCCTCTCACCTTGCCCTCCCAAAGTGCTGGGATTACAGGCATGAACCATCATGCCTGGCCTTATGATTTTTTTTTTTTTTTTTTTTTTGGAAAAAGCTCCCTCTGTTGCCCAGGCTGGAGTGCAGTGACGTGATCTCGGCTCACTGCAACCTCCACCTGCTGGGTTCAAGCAATTCTCCTAACTCAGCCTCCCCAGTAGCTGGGACTACAGGCGTGTGCCATTCCTACACCCCTCCCACCCCCCAGCTAATTTTAATATTTTTAGTAGAGACTGACCTCAGGTGATCCACCAGCCTCGGCCTCCCAAAGTGCTGGGATTACAGGGGTGAGCTACCACACCTGGCTATGAATTTTAAAATAAGAAAGAAGACAACCGTTTTACTTACTGCACATTGAGACTCATAGACACTTTCAGGTATCTACTCATGCAATCTTCCTGAAAGAGTTACTCAAATACACTCTGCAACTGCCTAAAACATAAGTTGAAAATCAAGAATTTAAGAAAATACAGTATGGCTGATGGTCTTTTTTCAAAGACGACCGTATCAGCATATACATATGTATGTATGTACATGTGTATACATGCACACACGTGTGTACATATGTGGGCACCTCCACGTGTTTGTCTTACAAAGTGATCTTGACACACTTCCATGGAACTTGGGCAGAACTTTGTAACTGTCCCAACCAACAGGATGCAGCAGAAGTGACACTGAATGATTTCTGAGGCTAGGTCATAAAAGGCAATGGCTTCCACCTGGCTCGCTCTCTCTGGATGCTTGCCCTTGGAACTCAGCTACTATGTTGTGAGGGAGGCCAGGCACACCAGAGGCCATGTGTGGGTGTTCTGGTCAATAGCCCCAGCCAGGCCTTCCGCTGAGTGACAGCCAGCACCACCTGCAGGTAAGCAAGCCTTCAGATGATTCTAGCCAAGCTGGAGGCTCAACTTTGGAGTTTTACTGCTGAGGCCTCAGACATTTCACGTCTCCTTTGGAGGAGAGATAAGCCATCCCTGTTATACCGTGTCTAAACTGTAATGCACGGAAAGAGCAAGAGGTAACAAATGATTATTGTGTTAAGCATTAAGCTTTGGGAAAATTTATTTTTATTTTTATTTTATTTATGTTTTTTGAGACAGAGTCTCACTCTGTCACCCAGGCTGGAGTGCAGTGGTGTGGTCTCGGTTCACTGCAACTTCTGCCTCCCGTGTTCAAGTAATTCTCCTGTTTCAGCCTCCCGAGTAGCTGGGATTACAGGCACGTGCCACCACACCCAGCTAATTTTTGTATTTTTAGTAGAGACAGGGTTTCACCATGTTGGCCAGGCTGGTCTTGAACTCCTGATCTCAGGTGATCCGCCCACCTTGACCTGCCAAAGTGCTGGGATTACAGGCGTGCGCTGCTGAACCTGGTCTATTTTATTTTTTGAGACAGTCTCACTCTGTCACCCAGTGGCACAATCTTGGCTCATTGCAACCTCTGCTTTCTGGGTTCAAGCAATTCTCCTGCCTCAGTCTCCCAAGTAGCTGGGACTACAGGCACACACCACCTTGCCTGGCTAATTTTTGTGTTTTTAGTAGAGATGGGGTTTTGCCACATTGGCCAGGCTGGTCTCGAACTCCTGGCCTCAAGTGCTTGGCCTGCCGCGGCCTTTCCTAAAGTGCTGGCATTACAGGCATGAGTCACTGCACCCGGCCACTGTTTGGGGATAATTTGTTGTGCAGCCATAGTAAGTGGGGCCTGCAGGAAATGTGGAAACCATGTAAATACAGAGAATCAAATAAATAATTATAAACATGACTGGCTGGGCGCGGTGGCCCAGGCGGTAATCCCAGCACTTTGGGAGGCCAAGGCGGGTGGATCATGAGGTCAGGAGATCAGGACCATCCTGGCTAACACAGTGAAACCCTGTCTCTACTAAAAAACACACAAAAAATTAGCCGGGCATGGTGGCGGGCGCCTGTAGTCCCAGCTACTCCGGAGGCTGAGGCAGGAGAATGGAGTGAACCAGGAGGTGGAGTTTGCAGTGAGCCGAGTTCCTGCCACTGCACTCCAGCCTGGGTGACAGAGCAAGATTCTGTCTCAAAAAAAAAAAAAAAAAAAAAGGCCAAAATTTGGATCCCAAATTTAAAACCAATTTTTGCAAAAAGAAGACCTATATCATTTTTTAAAAGAGAGGTGTGATCACCTAGGCCGCTAATGAAGAGATATGGAAAGAGGGCCTGAGAAACTTCTCACTTTCTATTGGAAGGGAGGCAAACATGGTAGATTTAGTTTCAGTCTGATAGAGAAACGTGGTGTGTTAGGCTTTTCTTGCATTGCACAAATAAGCACCTGAGACTGGGTAATTTATAAAGAAAAGAGGTTTAAATGGCTCGTGGTTCTATAGGCTGTACAGGAAGCCTGGTGCTAGGCATCTGTTTGGCTTCTCGGAAGGTCTCAGGAAGCTTTTACTCATGGTAGATGGCAAAGCGAGAGCCGGGGTTTCACATGGCAGAGCACGAGCAAGAGAGAGTGTGGGGAGGCGTCACACTTTACAACAACCAGATCTCACGAGAACTCACTATCTCTGGAAAAGCATCAAGCCAGGAGGGATTTGCCCCCATGACCCAAACACCTCCCACCAGACTCCACCTCTGACACTGGGGATTACATCTCAACATGAGATTTGCAGGGGAAGTCCAAACTATATTACATGGGTTCAAGAAAGTTTTTAAAAATCTTCAAGGTGTTGGCAGAATTAAAACAATAGGCTATATACTTTCCAAATTACAGAAGATAAAAACAAATCATCAGCCAGGCACAGTGGTGCACCTGTACTCCTAGCTACTCAGGAAGCTGAGACTGGAGAATCATTTGAGACCAGGAGTTCAAGTCCAGCCTGGCAATATAGTGAGACCATGACTCTAAGAAATCCATCATCATGCAATCTTGCCTATCACAGAAGGCAAAAACAAAAACAAACATGGAAAAGAGAAGGCATAAACCAAAATAAAAGAAATAAGACCAAACACACCAGAATAAAAATAAATGCACGATACTAAAAGCCAAAGACCCTCAAACTGGGTTAATACAATTTAATTACTACAATGTATTTATATTACTGTCTATCAGATATTGCGAAATAAACCTCCACGCTTTCCATCTGTAGGGTCCCTGCATTAGGCGAGTGTGGCTTCTAGGCCACCTCCTCATCAATCCCGCCCTGCTCCCTCCCTGCTCATAGGTACTGAGTGCCACAGTGTCCCCACAGACACAGGCAGAGACAGTCTAATGGAAGGGGCGAGGGTGGACAGAAGTGACTGCCTGAGAAAACCATACCTGAGTGTTAGGAGTGTGCTGCCCATTTGCTGGTGAGTGCAGCCCTGTACAGTGGATGAGGGCCTAAGCTTCTCCCTGCAAGTTTCCTGCCTGCAGGTTCTGGGCCACTTTAGAGGGTGAGCTATGCACAGGCCTCCTACCATGTGACTTCACCCAGCCCCACTGGCAGGTCATTAGGGAAAATTCCATCTTGGACTCTGGCCAACAATTTACCACTAAGTTTTCTGAATGGTTCTCAGTTTTTGTCCTTCTCTATGTCTCAAGGAACTTTTGAATTTAAGTTGGAAGATGGCACATCTAGGAAGTTTGGTCTGTGCTCATCTTAACTCTTGAAGTCCTACTATCTGTCCTTTGTAACAGAAGCTTTTTAAAAAAATGTCTAAAGGCTGGGCGCGGTGGCTCAAGCCTGTAATCCCAGCACTTTGGGAGGCCAAGACGGGTGGATCACGAGGTCAGAAGATCGAGACCAGCCTGGCTAACACGGTGAAACCCCGTCTCTACTAAAAAATACAAAAAAACTAGCCGGGCGAGGTGGCGGGCGCCTGTAGTCCCAGCTACTCGGGAGGCTGAGGCAGGAGAATGGTGTAAACCCGGGAGGCGGAGCTTGCAGTGAGCTGAGATCCGGCCACTGCACTCCAGCCCGGGCTACAGAGCAAAACTCCGTCTCCAAAAAAAAAAAAAAAAAAATGTCTATTAAGGCCAGGTGTGGTGGCTCACACCTATAATCTCAACACATTGGGAGGCCAAGGTGGGAGGATCACTTGAGGCCAGGAGGTTGATGTTATAGTGAGGTATGATCACACCACTGCACTGCAGCCTAGGCGACAGAGCAAGAACCTGTCTCTATAAATAAATAAATAAGATTTAAAAATCAGGTGCTGTGCTAGGTGCTGGTGACACAGGAGATAGAAGGAAGTTATTTAGGCAGAGAGTGAGGGTAAGAGTCCTCGGCAGAAATTCCCTTTTAACAAAAAGCAGCCCCCAAATCATTGCTTCTCTAACAAAGAGCAGCCTGAAAAATTGAGCTGCAAACAGATAAGCAAGCTGGAAGCTTGCACAGGTGAATGCCAGCAGCTGTACCAATAGAAAAGGGCTACCCGAGGGCCAGGTATGTTCAACATAGAAGCTTCAACTTCCCTTCTGTCACCATGTGTACAGTAAAGGAACAGACAACATGGTGCCAGTCAGGTAGAAAGTTCATCTGCATAATAAAAGATTAGGGTGGGGGTGGCCAGATTTTTGCACACTATGCAAATAGCATACCTAGTCCTAACCACTTTTTCATGCCTTATGCAAATTGCACACCTGGTCCAACCAATCTTTCATGCCCTATGTAAACAGACACTATGTTCTCAAGCTCATCTATAAAACCCCTGCATTTTACCATGGACTGGAAACCCTTTCAGGACCCCTCTCTGTAGGAGAAAGCTTTTCTCTTTCCTTTGCCTTTTTTTTTTTTTTTTTTTTTTTTTTTTGAGACGGAATCTTGCTTTGTTGCCAGACTGGAGTGCAGTGGCACAATCTCGGCTCACTGCAACCTCCGCCTCCCAGGTTTAAGCAATTCTCCTGCCTCAGCCTCCCACGTAGCTGGCATTACATGTGCGTGCCACCATGCCCAGCTAATTTTTGTAGTTTTAGTAGAGACAAGATTTCACCATGTTGGCCAGGATGGTCTCGATCTCTTGACCTCATGATTCCCCCACCTTGGCTTCCCAAAGTGCAAGGATTACAGGCGTGAGCTACCACGCTGGGCCTCCTTTTTCTATTAAACCTCTGCTCTTAACCTCACTCCTTGTGTGTCCACGTCCTTGATTTCCCTAGCATGAGACAATGAACCTCGGGTATCATCCCAGATGAATGATGCCACTTCACTGGGAGTACAGCAATGAATAAAGTCTGGCCCCTCACAGGTGGGCTCATGGTCTGGGAGGGGGTAGGGGAAGCAAACAAGTAAACAACTAACTCTAACACAAGGCAGAAGAAAATCAGCACTAAATATAGGCATCTGGGTAGGAAGAACAGGGAGGAAGGAGAAACTAATGAGGGTGAAGTAATGAGAGAAGCCTTTATGGAGGGTTTTCAGGGCCTCACTCTTAGCCCAAAACAGTGAACTATCAATGCAGGCAACAGCCCATGCACCCAAAGTGCTGTAAGCACTTGGAGCCTGGGTCACCCAGTGGTAGCTTGACCCCTCTGAGGGAAAGGGACCCTCAGGGAGGGAGGGAGACTGTGACCCTTGGCAAGGGCATGGGGAGGGGACAGATGACGGATTAGATTGGCCCCAGGGGTTGAAGTGTTGCTACTGATCAGAGGTGTGAGTTGTGGGCACTTTCTCAGTCCCAGGTTGGAGGGGGGCAGGAAAAAGATAAGGGGCCACCAGCCTCAGGAAATGAGGGTGGGGGTCTCAGCTAAAAGGGGAGGAGAGAACCAGCATTGACTGAGTGCCTCAAGTGCCTGGCATCACAGAAGCATTATCTAATGTTTGTAACTGCAAACTTTTTCTTTTCTTTTCTTTTCTTTTTCTTTTTGAGATAAAGTCTTGCTCTTATCCCCCAGGCTGGAGTGCAGTGGTGCAGTCTTGGCTCAGTGCAGCCTCTGTCTCCCGGGTTCAGATAATTCTCATGCCTCAGCCTCTGGAGTAGCTGGGATTACAGGCATGCAGCATTACACTGGCTAATTTTTATATTTTAGTAGAGACAGGGTTTTGCCATGTTGGCCATGCTGGTCTCGAACTTCTGACCTCAAGTTATCCTCCTGCCTTGGCTTCCCAAAGTGCTAGGATTACACATGTGAGCCACCACACCCAAACTAACTGCAAATATTTATTGAGCATCTACTATGTATCAGATACTGTTTCAGGCAGTAGGAATACAGTGGGGAGCAAAACAAAAATCCTGCTCCTCATGCACAAACAAATATTTGACATAATTTCAGAGATAAATACTAATCAATAGTATTAAGTACTGTAAAGAAAAATAAATGGAAAAAGAATGAAAGGAGGTACATTAGTCCATTTCACAATGCTGTAAAGAACTACCTGAGGCCAGTCATGGTGGCTCATGCCTGTAATCTTAGCACTTTGGGAGGCTGAGGTGGGTGGATCACTTGAGGTCAGGAGATCAAGACCAGCCTGGCCAACATGGTGAAACCCCATCTCTACTAAAAATACAAAAATTAGCCAGGCATGGTGGTGAGCACCTGTAATCCCAGCTACTCAGGAGGCTGAGGCAGAAGAATCACTTGAATCCAGGAGGCGGAGGTTGCAGTGAGCCAAGATTGCATCACTGCACTCCAGCTTGGGCAACAGAGGGAAACTCTGTCTCAAAAAAAAAAAAAAAAAAAACTATCTGAAATTGGGTAATTTATGAAGAAAAAAAGTTCTACTGACTCACAGTTCTGTAGGCTTAACAGGAAGCATGACTAGAAGGCCTCAGGAAATTTATAATCCTGGAAGGCGAAGCAGAAGCAAGCACATCTGACCATGGCAGAGCAGCAGAGAGAGCGAGAGCAAAGGGGAAGTGCCACACACTCTCAAACAACCAGATATCATGAGAACTGACTCACTATTAGGAGAATAACAAGGGGGATGTCCGACCATGATCTAATCACCTCCCATCAGGCCCCTCCCACAACATGTGGGGATTACAATTTGAGATGAGATTTGGGTGAGGACACAGAGCCAAGCCACATCAAGGTGCTATTTTTCCCTTTTTTTTTTTTGACAGGGTTTTGCTCTGCTGCCAAGGCTGGAATGCAGTGGTGCAATCATGACTCATAGCAGCCCCAGCCTCCTGGGCTCAGGAGATTCTCCTGCCTCAGCCTCCCAAGTAGCTGGGACCACAGGTGCATGCCCACTTCACTCAGCCAAGAGGTGCTATTTTCAAAAGATCATTAGGGAAGGCTTCCTGGAGGAGGTGACATCAGAGCAGAGACCTGAATTAGTAAAAGGAAGAACCTTACAACATTAATTGAGAGGCATTTGTCTTCCCCAGTCTAAAGATGAAGAAACAAATCTCAGAAAAATACTCTGGTTTTCCCAAGGTTACAAAGTATCTAAGCCCTTTTCTAAGGGAGAGATTCTGGGCTTAGGTTCACACTCAGAGGCAGCACCTGAGCTTTGGACCCACCTTTAACTGACAGCTATGGTCTCACAGCTCTTAGACCACCCCACTTGGTATGGGGCCAGCCCACTGATTTCTTTATTTCTTCCCCTCCCCTTTCTCGTCCTTCCTCCTTTCCCTCCTTTTCCCCCTCCTTGTTCCTTCTCTCTCTGCTTCTTCTCTTCCCCTACCTGCTTCTGTCTTCCTTTTAAAGCATTTTATTATAAATACTGCAACATCTACAACACATAAAGGTTCACTTCAGTGCACAACTCTAGGGAGAACACCCGAGTAACCAGCACCCAAGTGAAGAAACAGAATATTGCCACCACTCCCAGAAGCCTTTATGTGTTGCCTCTCATTTTCTTATTTTTGGTAGCTTCCTTGATTTCATCGTTTTACCATTTGTATACACTTCCTTAAACAATAGTTTGGTCTTACCTAATTTTGAACTTTAAATAAACGGTATATTTCTGTATCTATTATTAGTGCCTTTCTTCTTCCACTCAGTATCATGTTTACAAGACCCGTCAACATTGCTGGTGTGTTAGTCTGCTGGAGGGTTGGTGGGGCCTAACAAAGTTCGACAGACTGGGTGGCTTAAACAACAGAAATTAATTCTCTCACTGTTCTGGAAGCTAGACGCCCAAGATCAAGGTGTTGGCAGGGTTGGTTTCCTCTCAGGTCCTCTCCTTGGCTTGGCGACAGCTACCCTTTCTCTGTATCTTTACATGGTCTTTTCTCTGTGCATGTCTGTGTCCAGATTTCCTCTTCTAATAAGGACATCAGCCATATTGGATTAGGGTCCATCCAATAACCTCATTTTAATTTAATTACCCCTTTAAAGACCCAATCTCCATTATGGTCACACTTCGCAGTACTAGGGGCTGGGATTTCAACATACAAATTTGGAGGTAGGAGTGGGGGATATAATTCAGCCCCTAACACTGGAGGTATTGGTTGGTGCAAAAGTAATTGCGGTTTTTGCCATTACTCTCAATGGCAAAAAACACAGTTTCTTTTGCACCAACCTAATAACTGTAGTTGATTCATTTTCATGACTGCATAATATTCTATTTCATGAATATACCACAGTGTAGTTATCCATTTTCCTGTTGATGGGCACTTGAGTTGTTTCCAGTTTGGGACCATTACAGACAATGCTAACTTGAACATTCTTTTACCTGTAACTTGTGCTCATGTGCACGAGTTTCTCTAGGGTATGTAACTGGAAAGGAACAACTGAGTCATAAGGTATACTTATCTTCAATTTTAGGAGCTATGCAATTTTCCAAAGTGGGCATACCAATTTCCCCACGCCCCAGCCATATATTCTCATATCTTGGTTGCTCTACTTCCTCCTCAGCACTTGGCATTGTAAACTAAAAATAAAATTCTAAGCCCTGCAACTGACTGAATGGACCCCCTACTCTTGGCCAGCAGTACTTAAAAACTGAGTTCCTGGCCTTGACGAGACAGGAGGTCAGATCGCAATTTGGACACAACAACCGAGCAGCATTCTATTTATTTATTTATTTTTTAGAGACAGTGTCTCGCTCTGTCACCCAGGCTGGAGTGAAGTTGCATGACCATAACTCCCTGCAGTCTCCAAGTCCTGGGCTCAAGTAATCCTCTCACCTCCGCCTCTCAAAGTGCTGGGATTACAGGTGTGAGCCACTGCATCCGGCCCAACTGATCAGCTTTAATGTTAAAATAGAGATCATAAGACTGATAGAATGGACTCTTTATATCAAACTATATACAACACCTAAGGCCATGCAATGCTAGGGTTAAGTCACTACGCTCCCCTGCACTTAAAAAATAAACTCTGTTCTAACTGCCACAAGGTTTTTCTTTTTCTCTAGCAGCTAAACAAGCACTGTCCTTGAAATAAACAATATTAAAATAAGCTGCAACTCAATCCACCGCCAGATGCTACCTAACTGACCCCCTGTTCCACAAGCTGCATCACTACAGCTCTGATTGGACAAGAGTTATTTCAGTTAACTTTCTCCTGATGAGAAGACCACCAACCACGGACTGGTCTGGCTGGTTTTCAGAGGCTGCACACTTGAGTGCCTTTGTGTCCTGAAAAGGCCTTTTGACATATAAAGCCTAACTGTACCACATTTAAATGTTACAAGTCTCCACTGCAAAGAGAACATGGGTCATATGTAATGTGCATATTTATTCAAGTATGCAAGTATTAGGACCACCTACATGAATATTCATAGCTCCTCCTGTATCCTGTTGCATACCTACGCTTGGCCAACCATTCAACTGAAATTCCTGTCTTACCCTTCCCTCTCTCCCTCGAAGTGTGTGTTTCTGGGCTTCGACCAAGGCTAACACTTCCCAGCCTGTCAGAATGGCCACCTTGCTGGCTGTAACCCTTTATAAGAAACAAAGCTCTCCTTTCCAAATCTATATATTGAGTTTTTAGTTAACAGCATTATCATACTTCTCAGTGTTAATTGTGAGGTGGTTTTGTATTTCCCTGATGATTAAAGATGTTGAGTACACTTTCACATTCACCATTTGGAGCTCCTAATTTGTGACATACCTGTTCATGTCTTTTGCTAGCTTTTCTAATGTCTTATTAAAATTTTAATCTCTTCACTTTCTATGCTCACAGCAATTTTATTTTAAGGGCATAATTAACACTTTCCTGCCACTGCACCTTAGAACCATTTGATCCACACTGAAAATGTGTATTAGCTTGAATCTCAGAGAGCAAGTGTTGGAGGCTTCATCACTTCCTTCTTGAAAGCCCTTGGACTTCTTATGGAGACATTCCACCCTTTCCCTCCAATTTCCTACCTCCACATGTGGATAGAGCCTCACTTCCTACTTAACCTGCTGCTACACCACCCTCACTGGATTATGAAAATTGAATGCAATCATGTGTAAACGTCCAGCATGGTCCTGAGAACCCCGTATGGTATTAGTAAATATGACTTCCCTTCCCGCTTCTTGTTGCTGTGTGGAATGGAAGATGGGCAACAGCCAAGAGTACCATGTACTGAGTGCTCCTGAGTGCTAGGTGGTATGCTGAGTTATGGATTTCACTCGGGGTAGTAACGGCCCCCCTTGCCTTTCCTGCCTGGAACTTGGAGCTCCAGCAAGCATCTTGGACCATGAATTATGGCCCTAAAGGATAAAAAAGCCCGGCTGTCTGCCACAAAGGAGCCACCAGACAAGTCCTTAAAAGACAACTTGCTTCATGTGAAAGAGAAATAAACCTCTATCATCTTAAAGTCACTGTTATTTGCTTTTCTATGATACAAGACAGCCTAATCCTGATAGTTATGAGAAATAGATGTTTTCAGTTCATTACAAACATGTGTTTGGTTGAGCCAAATTTTCCTGTCTCCATGAAAATCATTTTTGCTGGTCAGTAAATAATACATTTAAATGTCCACACAAAATTTATATTTTTCAAACAGCCCATTGGGTATTTTCATGTGATATAAGTAATTGGGACATAGCACCTTAAGTAGCTAAGACACTGGTATCCCCTATGAGAGAAAGCATCCTTGCTCTTTATAAGAGGATATCTTGTTTAAGCTAGCACACAAAGGTGTATGTCAGGATACTGAGGAGGTAATGAATTCGTTCTTCTTGAATTGAATTAACAGCAAGTATCCATAGAGCACTTCCTGTGTAAGTTAGTCAGGCTGAGTGTATCAAGAGAGTTCAAGGTGAAATTCTCAAGCCATGCTCCCTAGTCTCCATGACTGGAATGTGATAAAGATATAGGTCATGTCACTGTCAGATAGCAGGCTAATGTGTTTGGTCACTGTGTTAGTCCATTTTCACATTGCTACAAAGAACTGCCTGAGATTGGGAAATTCATAAAGAGGTTTAATTGACTCACAGTTCTGCATGGCTGCGAGGCCTCAGGAAACTTACGATCATGGCGGAAGGCAAAGAGGAAGCAAGCACCTTCTTCCCAAGGCGGCAGGAAGGAGAATGAATGCAGGAGAAACTACTAAACATTTATAAAACCATCAGATCTCATGAGAACTCACTATCACAAGAACAGCATGGGGGAAACTGCCCCCATGATTCAATTACCTCCACCTGGTCTCTCTCTTGCCACATGAGAATTATGGGGATTACAATTCAAGATGAGATTTTGGGTGGAAACATAGCCAAATCGTATCAGTCACTGAATCATTATTAAAATAGGGAGTAGTACATACATGCATGCATACACACACACACATACACACACACTAATGAGGAGGTTGAAGAGTTTAGAGGAAGGCAATGTGATGCAGGGGCGAACACTACGGATTCTGATTTAAGGCCCTGGATGATCCACTTAATCTTTCTGAGCCTGTTTCCTCATCTGAAAAACAGTGGCTCTTAAAACAGATGTATTGTGAGGATCAAATGAGGAACTGCATATAAATGGCTGGCACAAAGGAAGCACTCAATAGATGTTCCATAAGGTGGGTTTGTTTTTAACTTGTCAGTACGCTAATCTGGAGCAAAAACTAATCTGTCACTTCGGCAGAAGGCTTTACTCCAGGCCGTTTGAGCCAACCCCCAGCCAGGCCCATGGAGCAAGCCCACTGAAGCCCCGACTCCAACACCCTGGCCTGCGGTGGGTCCCAGGGCCTGTCACCTCCCCAAGGGAACAATGCTCCATATCACCAAAGCCCAGAAGAGCTTCCCGGTATAAGTACAGATTAAGTTCCAGTTTTTATTTAAAGATCCTAATTTCTGGACATTTATTTTGGGGATTATAGTGGCGGTTTAAGCTTCTTTAAGACATTTTGAGTTGAAGTCTTTCCTTCACTTGGCTGCTAAAGTTTAATTCAGTGTAATTATTTCATATGGCATCGACTATAATAGTTTCATAATTTCTAGTATATTAAGCACTTAATATGTTGTGTCATTTGAAATCACATATTAAATTCAGCAAAGTACATTTTAATGAGAGCTAAGTGGTGTGAAAATATTAATACAATGTGATGGTTCATCTTGGTGCTCTGATTTTGTAGGTCTGTTCCTAAGGCACAAATGCCTCACTCACCAGGTAAGGGGAACGCTGAGCCACCTGAGGCTCCATTGGGTGTCTCACAATACTAGATATTCCTGTCTTTTGTTGTACAGCAATTGACAGTGGCATTTCTCGTGGAGCCTCACTACCCTGTATGGTAAGTAGAAAAATCATCACTTCCATTTTAGAGATGAGAAAACAGAATCAGCAACTGGAAGAGACTGGCGACCCAGCTAGTCACAGTTGATGAGACATAAATACGGACCTTCTTGGCTGAAAGTCATTGCAGTTTTCCCCCGTACCACTGCTATGGTCACTGCAGCCTTGGTAGGGAGCGATGTCTGGACTCCAGGGCAGCCAGGATTTGGAGGAGGTGTGACACTTTTCCTCCCATCCTTGCAAACCCACATAGGGAAACTGAGAGCTAGAGAGAAGCTGGCAGATCCTGTGCTCAGACTTGGCAATTCCTCTTTTTGAACCTTCTTTCTGAGCACGTCCTCCACACCCTAAACCTAAGAACCTTATGCCCTTAGGCCATCCTGGGACTGCCAGAGAAAAAGGTCTTGATGAAATAAATCACAGTGAACCCTCGGTAGAGCAACAGCTCAAAATAATGATGCATCAGTGGCAGGATTTAAGGCAAGAGTAAGAGATTATTTGGAGAGAGCACCCCAGAACCCCTCAGACTGTACTCCCATATTACATCTCGGTATAAAGTGAGCCCTTGGAGTCAGAGCGATCCGAGAGCAAATTCCAGGACTGTCACTAACTAGCTGTGTCCTTAGATAGGTCACCTAACCTCTCTAGGCTTTCCCTATCAGTAAACGAGGAATAATAACCAGCACCACCCCTGCGCCCCCATGCTTATGTCTCAGAGATACTCACATGAAACAGGACGCCAGAAGACTCTGTGCGGGTCTTAAAGGGCAAGGAATCGTACTAAGCTAAGGAAACAGGTACTACTGAGTCTATGTAGTGTCCTGTCTCAAAGCATAACTGCCTCTTAATCAGGGCCTTTGGTAACTCAAATCTAAAGGATTAAAGACATCTGGGCGAAAATACTCCCCGTCGTGGCTAAAAGGAGCAAAACTTAGGGACTCCTCTCTACCCTGCGACTTTTACCTTAAAGAAAGTTTATTTCATGCAGATAGTTGCAAGATAAAGGAAAGAAGAAGGGTAAGGAAGTGGTTATGTATTGAGCATTAGAATAGCCCAGGACTATTGTAAACACTTGGCATCAATCAGCTCATCCGACACGCTAGGGCCTTTCACACCCAATCCTGCATTTAACCTTGAAATGACCCCGCAAAGCAGGCAGCACAATCACCATCCCACAGGTGAGGAAACATCTTTTAAGACATTCTGGGCACAAATATGAGATCTGGGGGAGAGTAAAAGGGGCAGCCTGGGCTGTGCAGGGGGACAGGCGAGACCAGAGGGCTCCACTGAGGCCCAGCATCTGGGATGGATTAGAACTGATCTCAACACACCAGGGGCCACACCAGCAGAGCAAGAGCTCTGGGCACACCAGGCTTAGAAGGCTTGAAAGAAACTCCCTCTGAGAGGTCAGCTGGCCACCGCTGACCCTGCCTCTTCCTCCAGGCCACCCTCTGAGCTGTGGGCACACAAACCAATTTGCCTACTCCACCCCCCTTCAGCCTAACTTTGGAAAAACTCATTCCCATTGAGGTGAATTAGGTGGCAGAGTGCACTTCAAAAGAGATGTTATAAGAACAAGGCTTGACTCAGAGCATGAGGAGCTCAAAGGAATTTCTGGCAGCCTGGGGGAGTGGGTCCTCCCCCACACTCAGGCCCCCTCCAACCCCGCTCTGACCATGCTCTGTGTCTGGGGCCTTTGGAGCTTCAGGGTCAGGCACGTGAACAGCACATTGTCCCTGTGCTATAATCCCAGGGCAACACCTCCTGAAACCACTAATGCCATTCCTCCCAGGCCTGCACATCAACAAAGCCACAGGGGCCTCTCTCCACATCCCCGCTCCTTCCTCCCTCCCTCCGGTGGGGCTGATAGGAGTCCCCAGCCCTTCCTGCTTCAAATGATACACGAAAACACGCAATGCTCTATGTCTGTAAAGGAAACACTAAATAATTTTAGAGAATCCTAAAGTTCATGTCTTCACTGACATTTTTTCCATATGAAACAGCCCATTTCTTAATTATTCAAAATAAACTTGACTCTGCCCTCTCCTACTCAGGGTAGTGGGAAGTACCACCTCAGACAGGATAGGGGGACCACTCCTCATCTCTTGGGGTTCTGTAGTCCAGAACATTCAGGGAAGATTGCCAGGACTCAGTTCTTTTCAGGCCTGCAGAGTGAAGAGAAGCCAGCAATTCTGAAGGCGGCAGGAGCCGGCCCCCACCGCAACTCCAAGCCTGCCCACCAGTCCAGTCCTCTCTGGCACCTACACTCTCCTTGCCTGCAATGCCTATTCCCTCAAGGTCTGTGGGGGCTTGGGACTTCCCACGAAGTCATGGTGCACTCGGCTCTCCCCTCCCTAAGCCCCTCCGTGCTGCCTCCTCTCCACCTCCATGCTACATCCAGTGTATCCCCTCCCCTTCACCCGCCTCCCGCTTCCTCTGCACTGGCCTTTGGAGCTTAGAAGCGTGTTGTGATACGGTTCAGCAGGTCCTAGGCCCTAGATCCACAGCTGCCCCTGTGGTCTGTTCCTGGGGCCCTCCATGGCTCCAGGATGACCAGCTTGCTTCACCCTTCTAAAAGAGAAAACACAAACCCTCTTGAATTTTTACATCTTGCTAATTATTATTTTTTTCATGGTACTTGGAGAATGCAGAATATCAGAAAATTATAATTATCCAAAAACATCCTTCAGTTATCCAGTTGCAAGAATGACAGCATTTCAATGCTGAAAAATGTCAAGGATCATCTCTAGGGTAGTTTCCTCACTTTGCAGAAGATAAAACAGAACCAGAGACAGAGAGGTACAGGGAGCAGGCCAAGGTCACAAACAGTTTCAGGTGGAATGAGAACTAGAACTCAGATCTTTCTCCTCTGCAAAATTGCTCGACAAGAAAAAACAGACAAACGAAAAATTGGCGGGGCGCTGTGGCTCACACCTTTAATCCCAGCACTTTGGAAGGCTGAGGCACGCAGACCACTTGAGGTCAGGAGTTTCAGACCAGCCTAGCCAACATGGCGAAACTCTGTCTCTACTGAAAATACAGACATTAACTGTGGGCGATGGCACACGCCTGTAGTTCCAGCTACTCAGGAGGCGAGGCAGGGGAATCGCTTGAACCCGGGGGGAGGGGTTTGCAGTGAGCCAAGATGACCCCACTACACTCCAGCCTGGGGAAGAGACTGAGACTCTGTCTCAAAAATAAATAAATAAATAACATAAATAAAAATAAAAATAAAAATTTGCCCAGCATGGTCTAATTTTAACAAGTGAGCCTGTAGTCGCAGCTACTTGGGAGGCTGAGGCAGGAGAATCTCTTGAACTCAGGAGGCAGAAGTTGCAGTGAGCCAAGATCGCACCACTGCAGTACAGCTTGGGTGACAGAATGAGACTCCATCTCAAAAAAAAAAGTCCAGGCATGGTGGCTCACGCCTGTAATCCCAGCACTTTGGGAAGCCAAGGCAGGTGGATCACCTGAGGTCAGGAGTTCAAGACCAGCCTGGCTAACATGGTGAAACCCCATCTCTACTAAAAATACAAAAATTAGCCTGGCATGGTAGCTGAGGCAGAATTGCTTGAACCCAGGAGGCAGAGGTTGCAGTGAGCTGAGACTGCACCATTGCACTCCAGCCTGGGTGACTCCATCTCAAAAAAAAACAAACAACAACAAAAAAATCTACCTCTGGCTCAAAGTAACACATGCTCATGTAGCCAGAAATTCTGAACTAATAACTAGGTCTATCTCATGCTAGTTTCCACAACAAGGCATTTATGAAACCACCAGCCCTACCTGTTCTAAATAACTGAATACAAATGTGGATGCTAATTGAAGATTAGCATCATCTGCCAGCAATGTTAATATGCTTTTTGGTTATTTGCAATTCCTTTTTGTAAATCTGGGGGAAACATCATTGTCCAAATTAGCTCTCTTCTCAATAAACGCCATATTAGCATTCTGAGGTTTGCGTTTGCCTACTTCTTATTTAATAAGGTCAGATGAGAAGCTAGTCAAATGACTTCCATTTCACTGAAGAGGGGTAGCGAGTGGGGAGAACTCAAGGCCCTAAAGGTGGAACTCCCTGGCAGCGGCCCCCCGAGCCACAGCACTGCTGGGAGCAGCAACTATCACCACAGTGGCCTCCCCTGAAGGGCTGGCCCAGATGGGTGACACTAACTCAGGTGGCTGCAAGGTCCTCTGCCTGGATCTCGGTCCCCGTCCTCCCAGCGCTGCTGCAGTTATCATCAATGACAGCTCCAATGTCACCTTCTCTCTTGTCCCCCAATGAAGTGGCCATCATCAACCGGGCACTTTCTATGCCACACTTTCATAGCACGTCTCAGCATCCAGAGGGCTCTTTCGTGTCTGCCTGGCTCCCTTGCTGGAACCGAGCTCCATGACCACAGCAACCCTGACCACTCATGCACCCCTGAAGCCCCGGTGCTGACACCAAAGGTGTTCAATTGATTTGTTGAAGGAATGAAAGTAGGAAGGAAAGTCTGAGCTGCTCAGGGCTTCTGGAGTATAAGTCTCACACGGAAAGTGGAGGCGGCACTTGTCTCAAATCTTTTCCAAACTGTGTTTTTAAAAAGAAAAAAAAAAAATCAGTCTTTGAAATCAGACTCGCATCCAAATCCCAACTACTTTAACCAGTGGCAGAATCATTGGGGCAGATGGTTTAACCTCCCAGAGCCTGTTTGCTAAACCGGAAAACGGAGGAAATGACACCAATTAAGTTAAGCATCTGGCTCTTTCTAAATGTTGGCTCAAACGGTGGTGACCCTTCCCAGACTTCCATCACTACTGGAAGTTGGGGTCCCAAAGCAGACACCCTCATCCCCTTGGCTCCGAATGCAGGGAGCGAGTCCCGAGAAGCCCAGGGGAAAATGAAGGCGCGCCCTGGCCCACCCTCCCCACGAACCCCCGCCGCAGCCCCTGTCGGCCCCTTCCGGCCCCCGGTGGGTGGCCCCAGGCCTTGCTAGGGTCACGTCTCTCGGGTCCCGGCGCAGGGAAGGGTCCAAGCAGCGACTCGCAACCTTTTCGGGGTCCCGAGTCGAACAACAACATGGTGCCCATGGGGTCTCCAACACCCGTGCGGACCCCATGGGCACCATGGCCCCTGGCTCCAAAAATGCATTCGCGCCGCGCAGACGCGGCTCGGTAGTTTCGAGGGTCGGTGTTGCATCACCCCCGCGCAGCGTTCGACTAAAAACCCAGTTCTGATCCCTCCGCGCCGCCTCTGCGCCTGCAAAAAGACGCGCAGGCAGCACGCACCACGTGACGGAGCGTGACCGTCCGCCGGGAGCGCGCAAAGGTCGGGCGGGAAGAGGGCCTATTTCCCATGAGTCCTTCATATTTGCATATATAATACAAGAATGTTAGAGAGATAATTAGAATTAATTTGGCTGTAAACATAAAGATATTAGTACAAAATATTGATGCAGAAAGTAATAATTTCTTGGGTAGTTTGTAATTTTAAAATTATGTTTTAAAATGGACCATGACATACTTACCGTAAGTGTAAACTATTTCTATTTCTTGCCTTTATATACCTTCTGGCAAGTTGCTAATACCGTGCTCGCTTCGGCAGCACATATACTAAAATTGGAACGATACAGAGAAGATTAGCATGGCCCCTGCGCAAGGATGACACGCAAATTCGTGAAGCGTTCCATATTTTTCGCCCCAGGTTTGTTTTTGTTTGTTTTACACCACGTTTATACGCCGGTGCACGGTTTACCACTGAAAACATCTTTCATCTACAGGCTATATCTTTTGTTTAACACAAATAAAATGCAGTAGTCCTAGGAGACGGAATAGAAGGAGGTGGGGCGTAGGCAGACTCATCTCTGCGGTGCATTTTGCATCTGGCTCTCCGGTCCCAGTTTGCGATCTTTCCTATCTTGTCTCTGCTTCCCTCTGCACAATCCTGAGTATTGCAGTACCTTACACTTAAGGAAATTTCGTCTTGCCAGAGTTGATCCATTTCAGCTCCGAAACATAACAGGACCTAGTGCAACGACAAACGTATAAGGAACTTGCAACAAGAGTGACCGAATCCTTTGAGGGGGGGAAAAAAAAGCCACCACTTAATGAATATCTACCATTTGTCAAGGGCTTCACCAATATTTCATTGAAATATTCCTGACCAAATAAATAAATAATAAAAGAAAAGAAAAAAGAAAATGGGGGGGGGAGAGGGCAGAAAAATAAAATAATGTTTTAAAAATTCCAGACTGCCCCACCCTGTGGGTTTTACTGTTTTACTGTCATCATTTTACCCCAGTCACTGAGAGGTAAAGCCTGATAAGACTTATAGAGGCACAGACCCTGAAAAAATCGGGACCCAGTCCTCAGGTAATTGAATTGCAAAAACACAGTCCTAAGTGGTAAGATAAGGAGGAAACAAAGTCCAACCACATTCAGATTTCCTTCGACGACTTAGTGAATGTTTTCTGAAATATCTTTCCAACAGAGAAATGGTGCATCTGCTTTGCTAGTGCTTGAGCATGCACGTAGTCCATCTCGTGGGCCCTGCGGCCACTGGGACCTCAGTCGATCTGCCTCGAGCGGTCGCACAGCTCCCAGCCTCCAGGCGCGCCGCAAGAGGACGGTCAGGCGCGAAGCCCCGGAGCCACCCAGGGACAGCGGCGGGTACTCTACCAGCGGAAGCTGGGAGCTGCCGGGCAGCGTTCCATTCAGAACCCATTCCTTTTCTCTTCAGTGGAGGTGAAATGATCCTTTCCAGGTAACAGCCGAGAATAGGGGACCGCGGGACATCTCCGCCTCTTCCTTGGCTCAGGGCCTTCGATGTAAGGCGTTAGAGGACAATCTTTGGTGACTGGATTTCTGTTCTTCCCCTAGAGATACCTCGTTCTTTGGAGGCTACTTGGGCAATTGGGTGAGTAGTTTTAAATGTCTCCCTAGGGATGCCAAAAAAGAAAACGACCAACGTCGGTGTGACTCCCTCTCCTTCAGCACAGACAATCCATCAGACTGGAATATTATTAGTCTATGTATGTGGAAGAGGGTGTTATGGGGAGTAAAATAGAATCCAAGAGTGAAGGACTTGGCCCAAAAAGCACTGTTCGCTTTGTTCTAATCCCAGCACTTTGGGAGGCCGAGACGGGCGGATCACGAGGTCCGGAGATCGAGACCATCCTGGCTAACACGGTGAAACCCCGTCTCTACTAAAAAAAAAAAATACAAGAAACTAGCCGCGCGAGGTGGCGGGCGCCTGTAGTCCCAGCCACTCGGGAGGCTGAGGCAGGAGAATGGCGTAAACCCGGGAGGCGGAGCTTGCAGTGAGCTGAGATCCGGCCACTGCACTGGGAGACAGAGCCAGACTCCGTCTCAAAAAAAAAAAAAAGAAAAAGAAAAAAAGAAAAAGAAAAAAGAAAGAAGGAAGGAAGGAAGGAAGGAAGGACGGAAGGAAGGAAGGAAGGAAGGAAGGAAGGAAGGAAGGAAGGAAGGAAGGAAGGAAGGAAGGAAAGAGAGAGAAAGAAAAGAAAGAAATTGTCCCGACGCGGTGGCTCACGCCTGTAATCCTAGCACTTTGGGAGGCTGAGGTGAAAGGATCCCGAGGTCAGGGGTTCGAGACCAGCCTGACCAACAAGGTGAAGCCCCGTCTCTCCTGGGAAAAAAAGAAAGAAAGAAAAGAAACTTGTCTCATAACAGAAATTCTGAAAGACACAGGCAGTTCCTAGTCCCAGAAAATCCAGAGACCTGGCTGACTTTCTTTCCTCTGCACTCACCCTACACTCACCTGCTGAGGGAACTTGGGCAAGTCTTAGCCTCTTTGGACACATAGAGTCAATGCATTGGCATTGCAGGATGCCTTTCCAACCTGCGTGCTTGCAGATTCTTATGAACGTGTCTCCAGAAAGCTCAATAGTCCAGGCTTGAAAAAGCACTGGTTTGTCCTCCTTTCTGGGCCCCTGGAGGAGAGGAAGGTAACAGCCTGGGGTCCATTCTGGGACTCTTTAAAAGCACTCGTGGCTTGAGTCTCAGGAAAGTGAACTCAGAGGGAATTGTAATCTTCGCAAACACCTATACAATAGCACTTCTTGTATGCCAGGAGCTGTTCTCAGTGCTTTACACATATTAACAGAAAACAGTTCTATGAAGTAGGTACTGTTCATCTCCCTATGTTATAGATGAGGAAGCTGAGGCACAGAGAGATTCAACAACTTGCCCAGTGTCATTCATCAATGGCAGGGCAGCATTGAGACCTCAGTAAATCTGGCTCCAGAGTTTGTACGCTTAGCCAAACATCTGAGGGTGAAGAGAGGAGATGAGGCTGTTTAGAATTCCTGGGAAGAGCACGCAGATCCAGTTCTGCTTTTGTTGGTATTCTGAATGCAAGGCAGGAGTCACATGTTTGCAATGGATCAAGACTTTAGAGCAGGGTAGCTAGGAATGGGTGGACCTGTGTGCCAGTGACCTGGAAAAATATGACGGAGTGAAGGAGTACCCTCTTTAGGACATAGTTGGAATAGAAACAAAGTTTTCCTTTTCTAGGTTGACAATCACTTACCTGACACCTGCTCCCAAAACTAATCCTATTGATGAAGGATCTTCTTTCTGAGCAGTAAACCTGTTTAATTAAACTTATGCAAATGAGCTTAATTGCTTCTCAGTGGCTGTTGTCCAGAAGCACCTAGGGATTCCTTCCCTTAGACATTTTCAGCACCTAGATGAACCACAAAGTTGGAAGCCATTCATCTAGACATGTGTTGTGTGCCTGTGGAGTCCTGGGCCCTGCGTTGTAGATTGCAAGGAAGAGCAAGGTGTGACCCCTGCTGTCAACTTACTTTCTTAGGGCAACAGACACTTAAACAACCAAGAATAACAAAGGGAGGTGAGTGCCCTGCTAGCCTCATGAACAGAGTGCCACTAGAACACGGAGTCACCTGTGTTCCAGGAGCTGAGGGGTCTAATAAGTGGTGCTTTAGCACACAGGTTACCCTGATTTGCAGAGGAAATGGAGATGGGAAGGAACTTATTGCTTTCTCCCATGGGGGTGAAAAATAAAACCACTTGATGCTGTCTCCAACGGTGGCTCCAGCTTTACTCAGTCTCTCACTCTGGATTTGCCAGGACAGGTGGGGATAGAGATAATCTGTCCCACAGCGGCGCCCAAGAGGGGTCCCGGTTTCCTCTGAATAAGAGGGCTCCCGGCTTCCGTGCGCTCTGGTCCCTTATCCCAGATCTAGGACTCCAGAGCCAGACCTCCTGTAGGCACCGCTGGGGACCAGGCCAAACCAAACACCCCAGGAGAACAGCCCGGAGGACATTCTGTGCTCAACTGCCTCCTCCCAACTTCCAGGCCCCACTTGTTCTCCCTGGGAGCCCAGGCACCCTAGTCTGGGCATTCGGGCGTTGGCTGTAATGCCTAAAATCTGTCGCAAGGTGGCAACATTGTGGCGAGAAATAGACTTTTTTTAAATCCCGGTTTTTTTTTAAAAAAGCATATTTTCCCTATTAATGTTTCATTTAACTTAATTAGAATCTGGTAAACTAATTAAAGTAGCTACAAGCCCCGCAATCAGCAATAATTCGTATAATTATTGATAATTACATCCATACCAATCGTTTGGTTATTAACATTTTGGGGGGAACAAACCACTTCTAAAGGGACGCGAAGCCCAGGAGGGTTTTTGCGACTGAGCTTTCTGGGTCGGATCCGCCTACGACTCCAGTCCGCAGAGATTCCGGCCCAAATGGGGCGTCCCTTCCGGAAGGCCTCAGCCGCCTAGGAGTTTTTCCACTTTGGGGGGAATTGGGAAGGAAGGTTGGGAAGGAGCATTTGCCAGGCTCCTCTGTCGGGCCGCAGCCACGGAACTTCCTGCCTGGGTGGTAATGGTTATGCCCATTTTACAGGGAAGAAAAGTGCGGCTTCCAAAGGTGCAATCCGCGGTGGGGAAAGGCGCCGGCAAACTCCCACACCAGCGCTGTCCCGCCCTGTCGCAGTTCCACCGGCCCTGGCGCGCCCTGGGGTCTCCAGTCTCTTCCTCTCTGGACCTCAGTTTCGCCATGGGTCCAGCGGAGAACGGATCTGGTGGGTCCCATGCATATGAAACGTTCCCGCTCCCTAGAGGGACCCTGCCCAGGGATGGTATGTCCGGAGGCGTTGCCTCGCGGTGTGCCGGGCGCCCTCAACGTTGTTACCTCCTTCGTGTCGTCTCTGGGCTTAGCCGTTGGAACATCCTGGGACGCCAAGCCTCCGACCCCCAGCGCAAAGGACTCTAGGGATTGGCTTCCCGGCTGTACCGCGCAGCTGGACTCCCCGTCTGCGCAGCTTCGGGGAGGCCCAGAGCGCGCCCCTACTCGCCGGCTCCGTCCGAAGCCCACCAAGACAACCCGCCACGAAACTTCCCGGTCCCTGCAGCCCAGGGCTCCCGGTCCCGAGCCGCTGGCCGGTGGCACGGGGCCTGCCGTCCACTTTCTACGAGCCGCATGGACGGAGGCCTGCGTGTTATTTCACAGAGGCCGAAACAGAGACCCAGGAAAGATAAAAGAAGGGCGCAACCCGGGACCCCCACTAGCCAGCCGAGGGCGAGAAATGGAAGCCAAGGCTGAATGATTCCCAGTGCCGTGCGCTCTCTCCCACTCCATCCACACTCTCCTACCCGCAAAAAGAGTGTTCTGCAGTTTGCAACATCGTCTCTAGCCCAAGCGGGAGGTGCGCTGTGGAAACTGAGGCCGCTGGGAGGCCTTGCCAACCGCGACCCGGATGTCGGACGCCCCAGCGGAGGCCTGGCAATTCCTTAGCCCTTCTCGGACTAAAATGGACCGAACAGAAAATGCGGACCGGGGTCCCTCCTTTCGGGTAGCGGCAGGGCAGACGGGAGGCCGCCTGTGACCGAGCTCTCCAAGTCCCGCCTTCCTTTCCAGGCCTGCCGGGCGTAGACCCACCTTACGCGCTGCGACCTCCACCCCGCCCCAGTGCCCCCAGGCCAGGCCGGCGGTGCCCGCGCCATTTAAAGGGACAATTCTGGTTGAACCTAGGATTCCCGGCAGGGAGCCCTGTCTGTGAGCGCCCCGGAAGTAACTTCCCCGATGTGGCAGGCGTGGAAATGGGCATGGATGAACCTTCGGCGCCTTCGAGCGCTTGAAGAAAGGGCCGGGGACCTCTGCTCTAAGGACCATGACATAATGCCCCTCCTCCATCACGGGCCCAAGGGAGGGTCCTAAACGCGGCGAGGGAGTGCTCTGTGGGGGAAAATTGAGTGTGTCTGGAGGGGACAGTGGAGAGGTTGAGTGCTCGCTGCTGCCCACCTGAGCAGGCCCGATTCTGACCCCGGGCGCCCCAGAACCCGCGAGGCTGCTCCCACCCCCACCTGTTGCACAGTGCTCCGCCCGCCCCTCTCCGCCGATGCACTCCCATCTCCGTAGCCCCAGAAGTGACATCTTTTTTTTTTATTATAATTATTAAAAACGAAAGTCAAGGGTATAGGGTGGTCTCCCCAAACAGGCTCCAGGTGGTTGCCATCTCGTGAGTCAGTTGTCGCCCTTTTAAAGTGCTGTTACATCAAGAGGTTACAACAAAAAAATAGACAAAGCAAAATCCAAAGGGGAATGCAAAACGGGACTGGAAGTGGGTCCAGGAGAAGGAAGCAAAAATAACTTACAGCATAAATAAATTAAAGTGAACCTAATACTGAACCGAGAGACTCACAGTACATTTATATCCATTGCACATAGCCACTTTGTCATTAGGAACAGGAGTTTCAGAAGTGGACGGGACGGGGAGTGCGGGGCAGGCGCCAGCGAAGTTGCTACATTGTATTCACAATCCGGTTCAAGGCTATACAAAGGGAGGGGGCTCTCTCCCCTCCCGCCCCCGTCTGTCCAGTTTTAACCCCTTGAGGTCCGATGCCCTAGAGTTCAAACGGGGTAGGGGGATTTGAGGTGCGAGGCGGTATTTACACTTGGAAACCAAGCCGGCGCCCTGGACTGGGACGCCCGGGAGGGGGCGGGCAAGGTCGGGGAGCCCGGGAGGAAGGCGGGCGGACGGGCGGCTGTATTTACATCGGTCGGGTCCGAATGGCTTGTTCCTCGCTCAGGGCCGCCGCGGCAGCGGGTATTTACAAGGAGCAGCATGGCTTGAGGGCGCAGGGGTGCGGCCAGGCCGGCCCTAGGGCAACAGCGGGGGCTTGAAGGAGCAGTTGCCAGTGCAGTGGCGGGGCGTCAGCATCTTGCAGGAGAAGTGGTGCAGGGCGTCGTGGGCTTCTGGGGAGAGAGTCGCGAGGGTCACTCTGGGCTCCTCTCCTGGCTGACCTCACCGCGCAGTCCACCCCTTCCCCTCCCCGACCTTACCCAACCCTTTGGGGTCAGGGAATCTCAACGCAGCGGATCAGGAGAAGGCAGGAAGGTAGGACAAAGGCTGGTGATTTAGAACCACTGCTCTGGTTCAGTAGCCCCATTTTACAGAAGAGGAAACTGAGGCACAGTAAGAGAGGGGTCAGCCTGCTCAAAGCCAGAATTGGTACTAGAAGGCAGATTTTCTGGCGCCCAAAGCCCAAGTGGCTTTCTTTACCCCACCATCGTAGAATAATCTTCCCGTTAAAATCAGTTTCCACTTTTCTCCCTCTCAGATTCTGATCCATGTGGATCGTGGCCTTCCTCACTAGTCCCACTATTCATTCATTCACTCGACAGCACGGCCGGCACCCAGCACCCCTCCTATTTTTTGTTTCCTGGCTTCCGCACCTTTCAATTTCTGCTGGATGGCGTAGCGCGCCTTCCGCTCCTGGTCGAGTTCGTTACACAGGGTATCTGGAAGACAAGAGGAGGGGCCAGTCAGGAAACGCAGACCACACTCCGAAAGGCCGGGGTCACAGCCCGAGCTTCCTCCTCTCCCCAGGGCGCAGCTCCGCGCAGACACAACTCCAGGGACGGGGGAGGGGGTACCGGAGCTCCTAACTGCAGACTGGCGGAGGAAGGAAATGGCCTGGGATGGCGCTTAGAGGCAGACGGATCTAACCAAAATTAAAGCAAACTTAGGCATTACTTCCCAGGTAATTTTACGCCTCGATTTTTAATTTAGAAACCATGGAAATTGCCGCGATAAGAAGTTCAATCACTCCATGTAATGATGCCTGCAAGCCGTTTGCTGGGCTCGCTTGCCATTCTGAGGCTAATCAGAGTATACAAAGGATATTAAATAAAAAAAATAATTGTTAAATTACCTTCAATTTAAATCCAAATGACTGAGCCAACATTGCGGCTCCTGCCAGACGAGAGGCAGTTACGGCCCGTGCACGCGCTCACCTGACTCCCGTCTTACCTCTGACAATTTGCAGCTGTTGCACCATTTCTTCTCGATAAGCCAATTCCCTCTTCATTTGATCCTGAAAATTATCTGTGCAAATTGATTAAGTGAGAGCTGTTACGCACAGCCCCCTCCCCCAGCTCCACTTCCTCACTCCCTGCCCCCCTCCCCCCGCTTTCACCCCTACCCCCACTCCCACCCAGCCATTCGCCGACAACCCTGGAAAAGGACAGTTTCTTGGCTCCTGCAGGGCGCCTAGTGCCAGTTGCCTGGCACCTGGCTTTCGGAGTAGGTCGGGGCACCCTGGTGGAAGGCTCGGTGATGAGGTGGGATGAGGCAGGATGGCAGTGGGTACCTTTGAGACTCTGAAATTCCCGTTCCAGCTTCTTGCGGAGCTCCATTTGTTCCAGGAGCAGTTTTTGCAATTCGTCTGGGAAAGGGGAAAAGTGGGAGGTAAAGGGGGAGGTAAAGCAGGGTTATGTGGAGCTCAGGGGACCTAGAAAGCACCCAGGTTCTGCCTTGGCCAACAACCCTGAGAGGAGAGTTGAGGAGGATGACCAGTAGGTGGAGGCCCTCCACTCTCTGGCTTTACCAACTGCATTCAAAGGATTTGGGTGAAGAAACTGGGCTGTGGGATAGGATGCCCAGGAGAATAAATTCAGGATGGTGGAATCTAAGCCCTGGCTCCAGGAACTATGCAGCTGGGCAACTGCTTTAACTTGTTCCTAACTCCCTAATCTAAGAAGCTGGCCCACAGAAACTTGGTTTCCCACTTCAAGTGACAGACCCTCCCCCACCCCCACCCTTTCCATATAAATCAGGGAGGCTTTGGTCAGAGCCTTGGACACCTTTCCCAGAAAAATACACATACAACAGTTTGCCTACAATTTCAGGAGGTCTGAAGACTGCCAAATCCATGCTAAGAACCCTCACTATAAAGCACCAATGATTTTGAAGGTAATGGCATTTCCTGTAATTCTGTAACTAGGAAGAATGGAAGACCACCAATGCTTGTCTTCCTCCTGCCACCAATTCCGAAGACCATCTGTGGGCTAGTTGAGGGACAGGGAGCTAGGTGTAGAGGCCTCTGTGAGTACCCTCAGAACCAACTCCAGAGGGATAGATGGGGCACCTGCCCTGACCATGAGGTCATGGGTATCTGGGCCCTCCACCAGAAGAGGCTCCTTTGAAATGCAAGAATGAAAGGTAGAAGGGCAAAGTGGGGCTAGAGACTCCCCTACTCTGCACCTCAAACCATAGTCTCCTCCTTACAGGCTGAGCAGTAACCCCCAGGGATCCCCATTCTGCAAACAAGCTCCATCCTCACTCCATTTAGGGTAAGGTGGAGGTGGTTATACGTCAATTCCAGGAGAAAGAAAAACACCTCTCACATTCCTAAAATAAATGCTTCCCTGCAATCTTGCATTGAAGTCCTGTTTTCCATTGAGTTTAGAGGACCCAGACTGTCCTGTCTGATTGTCCACAGGCATCAAAAGTTCTCATCATCGTTATTCATTTCTCTTTCTTGCAAGGCTATTCAGACAGACCTGGGCCTTGGGAACCAAACTTCCAATAAACTTCTGGGGGTTTGTTTTACTCCCATGCTCCACCCACACATACATACCTCTGTGCCAGGGTAATGTGTCCAGAGGATCATACTTTCCACCCAAAGAAAGGAAAACGGATCCCCCCAAGGCCATGTCTTTCCACACTCACCCCCTACACGGATAACACCCCTCTACAGGAATGACCCATCACCCTCAGGCACAGTGTACACCTTTTTCACAAATTTAGCCTCACCTCTGGCCAGGTTCTCGATATCTTTCTCCACCAGCTGAGTTCCTGTGACATCCAAGGTAAGCCCATCTTCGCCTGGGATACAAGGGCAGATAAGAGGGGTTCTGTCCTGGGAGAGCCCTTGAGAGGGGAGGGGTGGGCTTCTCAGGAACCACATCGAGTCAGGGACCTACCCTAGACCCTCTGCCTTTAGAGGAGACAGTTACAGGCATCCGGTACTACCCACCTTCTAAGACATCATGGTAGGGAGTAGAAGAGTGACCCCTGGAGGAGACGGCCCAGGGAAGATGGGCCATCTAAGGGCAGGAAGTGCCCTTTGACCTATTTTATGTGGGTGAGGACGTCCCTCCATTTCCTTTCAGTACATCCTCTGTCCTTACCTGAAAAAACCTCAAATCCATCAAGGAGGCAGAAAACCTGGCCTGCACCCTGCTCGCATTAAATATTTATCTGCTCGCCGAGGAAGAAAACTGACAGCCACTTACACTTGATTAAAAGCCTTTCTCGCAAGCCTCTGGGAACGTGGGCGACCTGGGTCCCAGCTCCCGGGTGCGGTGGGGAGCGATGGGTTCAAGGGTTGGCTCACCTCTGTCTGTATTTGCAGGACTTGGCTGGGAGATACTCCTTTGGTCTGGATAGGATTTCCTCGTTTCCAAATCATCGGCGGGCGAGTGATTGTCTTCTTTATCTGGCTCTTGAAGGCAATAAACCGAGTTTCAAGGAGAGGCAAAGAAACCGTGACCCCGATACTGCCGGAGCTGCCGCGGTCGGGGCACCCGAGCCCTAATTAAAAGCGTCGTGGCCGCCTCTGGTTCCCGGCTGTGCGCCCAGGCGCGCGCCCTGAGGCTTTGGGCCGGGCACCCCGCCCCCCCCCCCCGACCCCCGCGCGTGGTCTGCTCATCTCCGGGCTTCACGCCCCCGCCCCAGCCCCTTGGAAAAGAGCAAGATGAGCAGCCGAGCCCACCAGGGACCAGCGACCTACATCGCGCGCAGATACTGGGGCACCGCGAGCGCGCGTGGCCGCCCGGTCTGTCCGCGCGACTCTTGCCGAGAACGCGACCCAGGCTGCGACCTTCGGGGTGGGTAGGGGGACATCGTCCGGGGTTCGGCTGCCTCGACCTGCCCGAATTTCCGCGGCCCCCAACCCCTCCTCTGCGAGGAACCTGGTAAGGCGCGCAAGTGCAGGGCGGCCCCCACCACCCAGCGTTGGGCCTCAGCTACCCTGGCGCTTCTGGGGTACCCAAGCGCGCGGCCATGTGGCCCCATCCTCCGCCCGGATCCGGCCTAGCCAAAGGGGACCCCGCGGCTAAACACACTTGCTGAATAAATGAGAGGCCTCGCAGGGGTGTCGGGCGTGATTTTGTTAAGGGTTTAACTCCGTGTCTGGGTGTACTGCAGCATGTGTGTGCGCGTGGTGCAGAGGGCGTGTTGTCATTGTTGTTTTTAAGTAACCAAAGGTTGAAAGTTGTTGGGAGTATTAGCTTAGCTTCCTTGTTTTCATTATTTTTCTTTCCCTCTCCCTCTTCCTCTGCGTCTCTCTCCTTGTCTTTCTTAACAGGCTTTCCTTGACCCCGGCCCTCTGTCTGCGGTTCCCCCATTACAGTGGCCAGCGGCCGCGACAGGCGTTACCGTGGGCCTCGGGGGTGCAGAGGTAGGAGGCCGCGGGCCCCAGCGCCACCGCCGCGCTCTTCATGTGCTCATCTCTCTCGGGCGCGTACACCTGCGGCGGCCGAGAAATGACAGGCGATTAGGGGGGCGCCCTGCGGCGGCCCGAAGACGCCCAGCCCTACCCCGCGGCCAAGAGGGAAAGCCGAGGGGGTGGCAGAGGTTGGTGCGTCCGCAGGACTTGAGCCGGCACAGCGACGCACGCGGCGCATCCTTGCGCCCTTGTGGATTCAGGATAATTATTAGCCCCCGCGGGAAAATTACTCTAAACACAAAGCGGCTTCCAAGCCAAGGGCCGTTCAAAGTGTCCTCCACCCTCTGCACCCGGCTTCTTTTAGGCACTTTCTCTCCCGCCGGTACCCCGTCCCCGGCACAAATGACGCCTTTCGCATCCGGTTAATGATTCGTGTTTTAATGAACCGAATGTACAGGTATGCGCACTCACTTTCAAAATGGCCAACGACTCCAGCCTGGCTGCATCCTGCCCCTCAAGCCCCGGCCCTGCCAACTTGAGAGCCCCCCTCCCGCCCCGCACGCGGTCCGGAGACAGCTTCCCAGCAACGAACCCTGTGGTTCCCAAGGCGGGAGTGCGAAGAGACTCGGAAAACTGCGAGTTGGGGTGGTGGGAGATTCCAGGGACCCGGTACTGCTGGGGCCGGACTCAGGGAAAGGCCACACTGTCCTCTCTTCTCCTCTTCCTTGGGGCTCTGATGCCCACCCGGGAGAGCGCTTTTCTCTGGCTCTGAGTTCCTTTCTTACCTCGTCTTTCTTCCTCCACACCCCTTTTCTGTCTCTGTATCTGGCAGTCTCTGCCGGTCTCCTCCCCATTCCCATCAACAAAAACAAAGCACACACGTTCCCCAGTCCTTCTCCCGCCCCCAGCTTCCCTTCCCTTCGAAACCCTCACTGGAGGGTGCGGGTGGGCCCAGTTTCGCAGCGCGCCAGAGGCTGGGCCTGCAGAGAGTGGCCTGGGCCTGCTGCTCCCACGCCTGCGCGGAACAAAATTCCCGTCCTCCGCCCGGCCCCGCAGCCCCGCCAGGCACAGGGTAAGTGGGAAGGCGCCACCTGCGGGGCGGGCGCGGGGCTCACCTTGGCCGGCGCGGGGCCTCCTAGGGTCCCGCAAGGCTCTCGCAGCTCGTAGCCGCCGCCGCTTGGCGGGCTCCTCTCAGGTCTCCGCACCACGTCGTCGGCCGCCAAGTCCCCAAATGAGGGCCGGCCAGCTGGGGGTGGCCCGAGGCGGCGCCGGTGGCGGGGGCTGCCGCCGTCGGGAGAGTCTGCGGGACCGTCCGCTCCAGAGGAGGTGGCGGAAGGGGGTCCAGTGGGCTGTTCACCGTCTGGGCCACCCCCTGCGCTGGGTGCGCAGGGCTCGGTCTCGTCCTGTGCGCCCTCGTCGTCGGGGAAGCGGTTGGATTCCACGTCCACCTCGGGTTCGTCCGCGGTGTCCACGTCGGGCGAAGCGGAATGGTAGCTGGAGCTGCCCTCGCTCAGAAAGTCCGGGCTCACGTAGCCGCCGCTCCCAGCGCCGGGTCCCGGCCCGCGAGCAGGCCCCGCGCCGTACGCCTCCCGGGCGCTCCCGTAGAGCTTAGCTATGCTCTCAGTGTCTTTGACCACCGGCCGGAAGGCCGACACATAGGAGCCTTTGCGTGCGGGCGGCGGGGGCGGCGGGGGCAGTGGGGCCAGGGGCGGTGGCAGCGCCTCGTCCGCGCCGTCTTCGTCCAGGGGCCCGCGGGACAGAGCGCTCGGGCAGCGCTCCTCCGCGCCGAGGCCGCCCTCTTTGGCTGGCTCGGCACCGTCCAGGGGCTCTGGGCCACCGCTGCCAGCAGCTGCCGCCGCCGCCGCCGCTGCCGCCGCCACGGCTGCTGCCACGGCCTTGGCTTGGCTCTGAGCAGCGGGGTAGGACGGTACCGGGAGGCTACCTGCTGCTGGCCAGAACATGGGAAACGTCGGGTACACAGTGGCGGCGGCGGCCGCTGCAGCCACTGCCGCTGCGTCCTTGGCTGCCCCGGAGGGTTGATGCCCCCAGAACATGGCGCCACCGCCCGGGCCCGCTCCTGCCCCCGGGGGCAAGTGGCTGGCTCCCGGGCCCCCCGCACCCCCGCCAGTCCCCGCGCCGCCGCCGCCGCTCCCAGTGCCAGGACCGCCCTTTGGCTCGCCCGCACCTAAAACCGGGTCGTCCTTTTTAGGGCATAGGCCGAAGGCCGTAGGGAAGCCGTAAGGATGGGGGAAAAGTGGTGGGGGCAGCTTTTGCAGGAGCCCAAAGCCTTTGCTGGGCACCGGGATCACCGGGTAGCTTCGTACGCCTGCGCCGCCACCAGGCCCTCCTGGGCCCGCCGGGCCACTAGCTCCCGTCGCCAGGCCAAGTCCGCGCTGCGGGTGGGGTGGAGGTGGCCCCGGAGGCCCAGCTGCCTCATCTTCACCACATCGCAGGCTTTTGTGGGGCGGCGGGCCTGGGGCCATCTCCGCACTGCACCCTGGGCCGCCGCCTCCACCGCCGCCAGCACCACCCTTCCCCTGCCCACCCGACCCGCCATTAGCACCGCCTCCGCCGCCTCCTTGTAGGGAGAAGGTCCGCTTGCGCGTGCCGCCATTAAACATGGCCTTGACGTCCTCCCAAGCATGGCTCAGTTCGTCTGTGGCCGACTTATCACTGAGTTTGAGGTGACGACGCCAGGAGTTGAAGTTGGCGGCATCGGGCTGTGTGTACTTGGCGTCGGGTGTGCGGTGCGAGTGGAAGATGAACTTGTTGGGCGAGAAGTACATGCTGCAGTAGCCGCACTTGATGCACTTGGCACGAGAGCTGTTGTAACGCGCAGGGATGAAACTACCACGCGACCCCCACGCACACTCGTGCACCACATCGAAGGCGAAGTTCTCGGGCAGCTTGGGTGGTTTGTGCTCGCCCAGGAACGACTTGCACAGGCGTTCGGCCTCTCGCTTGGTGATCATGCCGCAGCGGCGCGACGAGATGGGCATGGCCCCGGCCCGACGCAGAATCTCCAGCTGTACCGGCGTGCACTGCACGCACGTGATGCCCAGGGCCACGCGGCGGTTGTGGATCTCATTGTAGCTGTAGTTCTTGAGGAGGGTGTTGGAGATCTGCGCCAGGCACAGGCGCTCCTGGCCGTCGATGACCAGCGACACAATGGGCACCCCGTACAGCGAAGTCTCGCCCACCTGGTTGGGTTTGAGAGCGCTGGAGCCCGAGTACGGCTGCAGCTCCTGCTTGGAGTTGGGCGAGGAACTGCCCTCGCGCCCCGGCCCCAGCTGAGTGGTGAGAGCTTCCATGCCGCCGCTCCTGCGAAATAGAGAAAGCAGAGAGCAGATAAGCCATTTTCAGCTCCGCCGCCGAGTCTCGGGCCCGCCCAGTGGGGCGCGCCGAGTTGGGCGCGCGGGGGATACTTGGCAGTGGGGAGTCCAAACTCATTCACCCCCTGGACAGGCGTCTTTTGTTATTCAGACCCATGTTGGCGCCGTTAACAAAAGCCCCCGGGGTTTGGGGGAGGAGAAGGGGTAATGGAGACCTCAGGAATGCCCGGTCTGCAAGGAACCCAATCCCGTTTTCGGATTGGGAAGGAAGTGAAACCCAGATACGCAGAGTGACTTGCCCAAGGCCACACAGCAAAGCCATTGCCAAATCCAGGCTTTTTCAGCGCCCAAATCTGTGCGCCTTCGGCAACCCTCGCAGCCGGTGCTGCCGGCCCGGGTCCTGAAGCCCGGACTTCGGGGACCGGCCTCCCCTCTGCTCAGTCGCGCATGCACGCGGGCGGGCGGGGGCAGTGAGAGGAGGGATGGGGAGGCGGGGGAGGGGCGGTCACTGCCCATCTCCAGACAGCAGGGGGTGGAGGGGGGTGGGGAGAAGGAGGAGGGAACCGGGTCTGCTCGGGAAGGAGAGAGGCGGAGGCTACCGCTGTTCGCGGTGCTGAACCCGACCCTCTCCGAAGCGCTCCGTGCGCGCCCGGACCTAGCGCGGCCCCCACCGCACCCAGCTCGGTGCCGAGCCGGCTTCCGGGGACAGCATTGCCAGTTTCCACAAACCCGAGCTTCTCCTCTCACGCCTGGCTCCCACGTTCGTTGAGCAGAAAGATTTCGGCTGGATATATAAACCTTTTTCTTTCCAGCTATTAGTGAGACCAGGATCCTGCAGTTCTCACCACATTTTCTGCATTTTTAGCTGTATTCCAGACCAAAGCTGGTTTCCACCGAGGTCAACGCGTGGGACAGAGAGGTTCTCAAGGAACTTTGTTGGGATCCACTTCTTAGCTTCCAGTCGCCCACTCCCTGAGCTTTCCTCCTTCATATATGCCTTTCCCATTCGGGCCAACTGCAGGCTCCGGGGCTCTGAGCTTCCTCTTTCAGGGGCATCACCTCTCTGAGCATCCTTCATGCCTCGCTGTCCTGGTTCATATGGGCTGGAAGGAATCTCGGCCATCTTCGTAGCCATTGCAAGGCTCCAGGTACAAAAGTTGCTGCTGGTCCTGCACTTTGCTCTCTGGCTGAGGCAGGGAGGGAGCTGTGCAGGCAGACCTCAGCAGCGGGGACACTTGGGGACTGATGTTTGGGGCCCTCTAGGTCGCCTGACCCAGCCACATGTCCTCAGACAAGCCAAGCTCCCATCAGAGCGCCTGCAGCCTGCGGCCAGGGTAGCCCAACCCTGAGGGCTCCTCCCCTGCAGTCGGCCCTGAAGGTAAATCCATTTTCAGAGGGGCAACTCCAGACAGACAGGGGATCCCAGTTCAAAAGCCTTCAGCAAGGAGACTGGAATCTTCTGTTTATCTGTCTCTCTCCCTTCTTCTCTATTTGTCTAGGAGCCCCTCATTTGTCGATCTTATCTGTCCCTGAGCTGTCTCTGCCAGCTTGCTCCTCTTTCTTTCATCTGTTTTGTACCTTCTTCAAGTATCAAGCTATTTATGTATTATCTGTCTGTTTCATCTTTATCTCCGAGGATCGAACTAAAATAAGTTGACCCTCATTTCGGGTTGAAGTCCTTTATATCATTTTAGGAGGCAAAAACACTGTCCTGACTCCCGGGCTGACAAGCCCCGCGCCCTCCTGGAGGTGGCTGGAGGGCGCGCAGGGCTGGGAAATGACAGCTTCTCGGTTTCTCGAAATCGGCAACTGTGCCTGGCCCGCATACAGTGAAGAGAGCGCCCGAGCCGAGAGCGTACCCCAGCTGAGGGTCCTGGGTCCCTGCGCGGTTTTCCCTGAATGAGAGGAGGGGGTCCGGGCCCGGAGTCAGAAGAAGGGGGTCCCTAGGAAAGGAACGGAATTTCGGGGGCCAAAGCGGAAAGCACAGGCGAAGGGCCATATGCAGCGACAAGGAGCAGCAGCCAGAGCAGCTTGGGGAACACTCGTCGGCTCCCGGAGCTTGAGGGACGAGCTTGGGGAGGGCAGCGAAGCGAAAGACTGGCAATGGTGGGAGCGAGGCGGTGGTGTGGTTAGGTATAATCATAAAAACAACAGCCACAGGAGCCCAAATCAGAACTAAACGAAAAAAAAAGCTGCAGGGGCAGAGCACCGGGGCGACCGGCTATCGGACGTGGGTACTCACAGTGCGGCGGCGGCTGGAGCCGGGCGAGCGGTGCGCGGAGGTGCGCGGCGGGAGGAGCGGCAGGCGGGAGTCCGGGATCCACCGGGCTCTCCGGGTGACGGCGCGGCCCCTCCCCGCGCGCGCGCACAGCCGCGCTCCCTGGTTCTCCGCGCTCCCACCCGCGGCCCCTCCCGCTCTCAGCGGGCGCGGGGCGCCGGGGCCCCGGGCTCGGAGATGCGAACCCTGAGCTGTTGACCCCGAGGCCGGGGACTGGCCGGAATTAGAGGCCGAAGCCTGGAGCGCATGGCGCGGCGGCGGGGACAGCGCGGTCACAGCCCGAGTGGCGGGGCAGGCGCGTCTGACAGCTGCGAGCCGAGGCGCCACACCCACCGCCCGCGCAGTCGCTAGCGACCTCCCCGGGTCCGCCCGCCCGCGGGCCACGCGCGGCGCCCGCCGCCTCCCCGCAGCCCCAGGGCCTGCACTCCCCAGGTAAGCGACCGCACACCTGCGTCCAGCGCCCTGCACCTGCGTCCCGCTCTAGCTGAAGAGGCCAAGAAGGAGGAAAGGCCCCGGGGCCAAAAAGTTTGTCCCCAAGAATGAAGTGGGGAAGGCCCAGTGCTCCTGGCCAACGAGCCAGTTTTGGTCTGGACCAGGACCGGGTGATGGGGCTAAGGGGGACTCAAGAGGAACGGGCGCAGGGAGGAGTACTTCACTTTCGGGCTGCAGGCAAGGGCCGGGGTGGTGGAGCCTACAGTGGCCCTGGGGAACCAGTAGGGTCACCAGAGTCCGGGACAGGGACCTGGGTGCCAGGCAGCGAGGATGGCAGCCGGGAAGGAGCAGATCTGCCTCCCCCATGCTCCTGACTTCGGTGGGAGGTATCAGGAGAGCTCTAACCTGAGGAGGGGCGTTCTCCTGTTTCTGTCCCTGGGCAGGCGACTTGGGAACTAGGTTTGGGGAGCCCTTGGCCTTGAATGCCTCCCCTCGCCGTCACCAGCATGCCCAGGGCAGGAGCCAAGTCATCGCTGGGAGTGATCTGAGATCAACTACTCTCTCAGCGCTGCTAACCCAGTTTCCCCATGGGGTAGGTCCAGTCCCCTGATGCTACGGACGCCCCTGGGTACCTCCTCTCTCTGCTCAAAGCTCCGTTTCTCTCCACCCCTCTCCTGTCTCTCTCAATCGGTCTGTCCGTCTTCACCATTCTTTCCCCTAATGCCCCATTGGGTCCCCTTCTCTTCCTCTCTCAATCTGTCTCTACTTCTTCGTTTGAGTTACCAGTCGCACCCCGCCCCTCTTTGCCCGCACCCGGGCGCCCCGTCGGCCGCTTCCACCACCCCCTCCCTGCCCCCCTGGCATTAAGTGTCCTTAATGGACACGTTAATTAAACTGTAATTAATCATACTGTCCGGCCTAAGTTTGAACAATTACCCTAATCAAACAGAAGTTAATAATGGCAGGGATGGCCTGGGGCTCGGCAGGCCGCCTGGGCAGGGGGCGCAGCGGCCACAGCGACTACCGGCAGTGGCAGTAGCGACAAACGCAGCCTGTCCTTGGAACCCGGAAGGCGCCATAAATCTTTCGCGGGTAGCGGCGCGGGGTCGCCCTCGCCCCCCTCGCCTCGTTTTTCCCTCGGGCTACCGGGTATGGGCCCCCTTCTCTCCTGCGTCCCAACTCCTCTGGGGCGTGTCTCTCCTTTTCCTCCACTTCTCCCTTCTCTTCTTTTCCCTCCTGGCTCTCAGAGACCCTGGGAAGGGGCTCTGGAAGCGCGAACCGATCGCTGAGGCCTGGAGCAGGGACTGAGGAGGGGGCAGGCCCAGCCCACGGACTCCTCTGCCTTCTTCCCGGCTACGCTGGCTGACGCAGGGTACCGTTCTCCTAGGCCCCGAAAACCTCTCCCAAATTTGTGGGCTCTGTCTCCTCTGAGGATCTCTTTTAGATCGGGTTCTTGCCCTCTTCCTCCTCCTCAGTTCCAGTCTTTCTGTCTCTCATCTCCCTGCTTTTCCCTTTTCTCCCAGAGCAGTCCTGGAACCTGCTCAGTCCCTTTCTTTCTGCCTCTGGCCCCTCCATTCGGGCGTCTTTCCCAGGCTGTGCCTCTGTCCCGCTCCAACTCCCCGCTGTCTTTCCTCCCACACCTTCCCTAGGGAGAACATAGGAACCTATTTTCCGTCCCAGTCCGTGAGCTGCCCCTAAGTCCCCGCCAGCTCATTCTCCCTCCCTCGGCCCAGGCTCCCCCACCCCATAATTACAATCCCGTTCGGTAATTATTCTTAGCCTCCTAATGATTTTTTAAAAGGCATCTCAGAATTCGGCGTGGTCGCGACAAGGATCCTGGAGCCAGGACGCCCCCAGGGTGTTGGGGGGTGGGAGTGAACAGAGGATGGGCTGGGTCCCCCTGAGCAGGGCCTGCCTGTCCTGCCTCTGTCGTACAGCGAGGGCCAAAGACGCCTCCGTTTCCAACAGCCCGGCCGCAGGGGCCCCCGGGACCTCTTAGACAAAGGGTACCGCCCCGCACCGGGGGGCGTGCAGCGTCGACTCTGCGTCCCCGTTCAGCACCAAGCTACGGACAGCTCCCCGCGCTCTGGCCAATGCCAGGAGACCCACCCAGCTCCTGTCCCTGATCTAAGTTGGAGAAAGACTGAAGGCTCGTGGACAGAGGCTGGGGAAGCCCCGCTGTTCAGGGCTGGGCACCGGGGAGCAGGTCGTGGGGGTAGGAGCTGGGGCTCTACGATGGGCTGGCGTCCGGCGGGTTAATATCACCGCGGACCGCACTTTACTGATTGAAGAGCCGGTTCTTACAGGGGCCCTGGGAATAGATTGGAACCACTTATTCCCATTTTACAGGAGGAAACTGAGGATCCGGCAGTAGAAGCCAACCCCTGACCTTCTCCTCAACCAAGGCCCTCAGCCCATAAGGGACGCAGGCTGATCTCTAGACTCAAAAAGTGGTGCCTGGCATGCTGCAGAAAGGGCCTAGCCTGAAGGAGGGACGGTAAGGAGGGCGCAGCGCTGCGTTTCAGTATCGCCCTCACTACACGATGCAGAGGAGGAAGGCCTGGCACAGCCAGGGCACTTGCTCAGGTTCAGGCAGGCAGTGAGTGGCAGAGCTGGGACCGCAACCCAGGCTCCGACGGGATGGGCGGGACCCCTCTTCCTCAGTGGGCTCTGGGTCCTGCGGCCTTGTCCAGAGCCCGCAGTCGTCGCTGCCCTTGGCCTTCCTGACCCCCATTATTGAAGATTCTCTCTCTTTTATCCGCTGCCGGGTGGCACCAGGGGTCGAAGAGCCGGACTCTGGGTGCGAGCTGTGCCTTGTGCACTTCTCCTCCCACTGGCGGGGTCCGCGCTGCCTCCGTGTCCCGGGTGTGGCGTCCATTTGGGCTCCGGCTTGGGCTGGGCCTGGGCGGACGCGCTTCCTCCGCAAGCACATATCTTTTACTAGTTGAATTAACGGCAGTTTTCGTCAGTTAATTAGGTTTAATTTACATAATTAGTACAGTATAAAGAGGATTGGGGATAATCACGGGGTACGTAGCGCTTACTGTGTAAACACGTATTCTGAATTAAAAATCAGATGTAATTAAGGCGCGCAGGCCCTGTTTAGGCAGGGTTTTAATTGTAATGAATTTCTAATTAACACTCAATGATTGCCAAATGCAAAGGGCTGTAAAATTTTCTTGTAGTTTTGCTAATTTATTGTTTACTTAATATCTGGATATTAATCCGACGGCCACACAGGGCAGAGCCCGGCGCGGCGGCTGCCCTTGCCCAAGCAAGTGAAAGAGGTTGGGCGGGGCCTGCCGGGCACCAACCCGAGAGCAAATGTGAGGAGAAGGCGGGGGCCTCGGAGCCCGTGAGAAGGTGCTCAGAGCTCCGGGCCCACCTCACTCCGGTTGCGGACCAGAGACTGAGGCTGGAGAGGGCCCAGACTTGGCGGGAGGCCGCACCCTCTGGATTTCCGCTGCCTGGACCAGGCTCTTTGGGATCATAGGTGAGACCAGCGCTCCTCACGGCAGGGTACTCCCTGTTCTTGGGAACATCGAAAGGAGGGAGAACAACCGCAGTCCTGGTGGGCCCAGACCCGATTCCTCTGCTGACTCCAGGAAGGGCCCTGGACTTTGCCTGGGCCTGCATATCTGCATCTGTAGGATGGGCACATGAACCCCCACTTTGCAGGAGTGAAGGAGAGTGAAGGATTGATCCAGAGTCCAGGGGCTCATGAACACCTCTCTTCTAGAGCCCTGCAGATGGGTGGAGCTTGGTGGCCCTACTTAGGTGTAGGACGCTTAAGCTTCTGGGGAGAGGGAGAGCCAGGAGGCCTCGGGAATGGTTTGAAGGTCTTGGGGCCCGGCTCTGCCCTCCTGAGGCTCTCTCACCTGGGTATGCAAGTTAGGCTGGCAGAGACTAAGGAGGGAACCCTGGACCAGCCTTCTTTGCCCCAACAAGACAGAGAAGCCTCCCAGGCCTGAGCACAGGTGTTAGAAAAAGAAGAGCTGGGGCAACATAGATCCCATCTCTACAAAAAAAAAAAAAAAAAAAATATATATATATATACACACACACACACACACACGCACATACATATATATACATATATACATATATGTATACATAGAGAGGGAGACAGGGGGAGAGAGTGGGGGGCTGGGGCATGGTGGTGCTCAGCTGTGGCCCCAGCTACTTGGGAGACTGAGGCAGGAGGATCACTTGAGCCCAGGAGAGGGAGGCTGCAGTGAGCTATGACTGCACCACTGCACTCCAGCCTGGGCAACAGAAGGAGACCCTGTCTGTTAAACAAAACAAAACAAAACAAAACAAAACAAAACATCTCTTAAAGGAAAAGAGGGTGGCTGAGCAGCTCCAGCTGGCCCCAGGTTTTCCCATGAGTATCCTCTCCTGAATCTCTAGCTTGGGTCCCTGCCTGCATCCTGGCTGGTCCCAGAGGTGAGAGGCTCACCTCCTATCAGCTCCAGCTTAGCCACAGCCTCTTTCCAAGGTCTTTTCAGCATGGGGGAGACTATGTGGACACTTAGAAGTTTCCAATGAACCTGTGAAAACACATTGAGAAAACTCAGTGTCACCGGAGGCTTCCACCCCACAGAGCAGGCTACCTTACCTTCTCCCTCCCTGCGTCCACCTCTCCTGAGCCTCCTCTAAGTCTGCCTTCGTGCCGGCCCTCATCCCCCTCTGTCCATGGCTGTTTTATTTTCATCATTGGATTGTTCATGGGTTAATATTTTCTGGTCACTTTTTTGTGTTTCTCTCTCTCCCACTGGAATGTTGTGTTTGCAGTTGCATACCCAGGACCTGGCACTTAGTAGGTACTCGGCATGTTTGGTGGACGAAATGAGCATTTGAGAATGAGGGTTGTGAGCTCCAGCCTATGTCCCACTTGACTTGCTGGCCACAGTTATTGATCCTGTTGGGGTCTAGTGGCCAATGTGGTTCTTCAAGAGGTTTTCTGCTCCCTAGTGATGTTTAGGAGGTCTTGGGATTCCCACCCTCCACACAGACTCAAAGCTATCCAGACAGAGACCTCCAAAACACTTGTTCTTGGGAGGTGGGGAGCTGCTGGCAGGCTTGCCAAGCTTTCCCTGGTTGCAAGAGGCTTCCCCAGGGGTTCTTCCATCAGCATCATGGATAAAGGGCTGGAAAGAAAACAGGCTCTGGAGCCAGCAACACTTGCTCTGTTTGAGTCTCTAAACCCGCAACTGTAACATACTCATGTGGGCTTCACAGGGATGTCATTTTTTTTTTTTTAAATGGAATCTTGCTCACTCTGTCACCCAGGCTGGTGTGCAGTGGTATGATCCTGGCTCACTGCAACCTCTGCTTCCCGTGTTCAAGGGATTTTCCTGTCTCAGCCTTCCAAGTATCTGGGATTACAAGCGCCCTCCACCACACTCAGCTGATTTTTGTATTTTTAGTAGAGACAGAGTTTCATCATGTTGGCCAGGCTGGTCTTGAACTCCTGGCTTCAAACAATCCACCCAACTTGACCTCTCAAAGTGCTGAGATTACAGGCATGAGCCACAGCACGTGGCCTGATGTCACAATGATGAACTAAGGTGCTGGGAATATGGAACACAGCCAGGGATGGGACTAGAGTAATGTACCTTGGGTGAAAAATTTAAGAAGTCACTCAGTCTCAGGGGTCCTGAAAGTCCTCCCTCTAGTCCCAGTCCTGCACAAATCACATGGCAGAGTAGGTGCTCAGCACATGTGAGCTCCTCCTTCCCTGATAGCCTCCAATCACTTCAAGATGGCTGCCTAAACATTGGTGGAGTCGGGTCTGCATGCTGGGACAGTTTGAGGCATCTCTGAGCCCAGGTTCTGGGGTGTGGGAAAACCACAGGATGCCACATCAGTCAGAGGAAGGACTTGAGTTCCAGGCATGTCATACAGTTCCCCACAGTCTCCCGGACTCCACTGACCCCAAGGGAACCTGAGTCGAGATATCATGCACATACCATATACTCCATCCACTTAAAGTCTACAACTCAATGATTTTCTTTTGTAATTCACAGAGTTGTGCAACCATCACCCCATCAATGCTCGAATATTTGCAGCACCCCAAAGAGAAACTCTTTACTTATTAGTTATCATCCCTCATGTCCCTACTCCCCCCCAGCCCTAGGCAGCTACCAGTCTACTTTCTGTTCTACAGATTTGCTTCTTCTGGACATTTCCTATAAATGGAATAATATAATATTGGTCTTTTGTGACTGGCTTCTTTCACTTGGCATAATGTTTTCAAGGTTCACCCATGTTGTAGCATGTATCGGCACTTCATTCCTTTTTATTGCCAAATACTATTCCATCATATGGATATACCACATTGTTTATCCATTCATCCATCAATAGATATTTGGGTTGTTCCCCCTTTTGGCGAGTATGAATGATGCTGCTATAAGCATTCATGCACACATGTTTGTGTGGTTGCATATTTTAATTTATCTTGGGTATATATCGAAGTGTGGAATTGGTGGGTGATACCATGACTCTATAGTTAACCTTGTAAAGAAATGCCAGATTACTTTTCCAAAGAATGGCGCCATTTTACATTCACATCAGCAATGGATGAAGGTTCTGATCTTTCTACATCCTCAAAAACACTTGTAATTATTTGTCTTTTTTTTAATAGCCTTCCTGCTGGGTATGAAATAATACATTATTGTGGTTTTGATTTGCATTTCCCTGATAAAATGATGTTAAACATCTTTTATGTGCTTATTAGTCATTTGCTGAGAAATGTCTATTTATATAATTTCCCTATTTTTTCAACTGGGTTATTTGTACTTTTATTATTGAGTTGTAAGAGTTATTTATATATTCTAGATATAAGTCCCTTATCAAATGCATGATTTGAAAGTAACTTCTCGGCTGGGCGCGGTGGCTCAAGCCTGTAATCCCAGCACTTTGGGAGGCCGAGATGGGCGGATCACGAGGTCAGGAGATCGAGACCATGCTGGCTAACACGGTGAAACCCCGTCTCTACTAAAAAAAAAATACAAAAAATTAGCCGGGCGAGGTGGCGGGCGCCTGTGGTCCCAGCTACTCGGGAGGCTGAGGCGGGAGAATGGTGTGAACCCAGGAGGCGGAGCTTGCAGTGAGCTGAGATCCGGCCACTGCACTCCAGCCTGGGCGACAGAGCGAGACTCCGTCTCAAAAAAAAAAAAAAAAAAAAAAAAAAAGAAAGTAACTTCTCCCATTCTATGAGTTTTCTTTTTACTCATAGTATTTTCTTAATGGTGTCCTTTGAAGCACACACATTTTTAATTTTTGTGGCATCCAATTTATTGTGTTTTTTGTTTGTTTGTTTGTTTTTGGCTGCTTGTGCTTTGGCCTCATATCTAAGAAGGCTGTGCTGTGAGATTTACTTCTATATTTTCCTCTAAGAACTTTTATAGCTTCAGCTCTTTACTTTTAGTCTATGATTAACCCATCTATTTGGAGTTAACATTTGTGTATGATGTGAGATAGGGATCCAAATTCATTCTTTTGCATGTGGATATCCAGTTGCCTCAGCACTATTGTTGAAAGATTATTCTCTCTCCTTTAAATTGCCTTGACCCCTTGCTGGCTTTTCTGGTCTGGAGAAATGAGTATCCTCCCTCCCCCAGGAGAGACGGTACCAGCTTTGCTGGGATTTTTAGTGAACAAGCAGGAAGCCCCCACTGGGGCAGGGAGACTCCCCAGGACTTCTCTGAAACCTCAGCAAGGCCCAGCATAGGTGCTAGAGACACCATGAATTCATCAAACACTTACTCAGTACCTCCTGTGTGTCAGGAGCTGAGGATACAGTGGGGGATTAAGGCAAGCTAGTCCCTCCTCTCTAGAGTTTACACTCCAGCAGGGAGATGGACAAGAAAGATTACTGTAATTCCAAGTGGTGACAATTGCTGTGAAAAGGAAGTAAAGCAGGGTAAGGGGTTAGAAAGGGACAGGATTAGGGCTGGTGGTGGCAGTGTTGTAGGAGGAGAGTCGCTTTTCTATTTCCATTGACACCAGCTAAGGAAGTTGGGTCCCCACTGTGCACCAGACACTGTGCTGCCCTCTTGGCATCTCTCATCTCATTTTGTTTTCCTAAGAATCTTACGATGCCAGCATACCCATTTCACAGCTGAGGAAGCTGAGGTTCAGAGAGGTGAAGTGATTTGCCCAAAGCCACACAGCCAGGAAGTAGTAGCTATAAGACTCAAACCCAGACCTGTCTGAAGTGAAAGCTGTTTCTTCAGCAACAGCTGCCTCCCTGTAAGATGCAGGCTGTGTTCTCCCGGGACTCTCACTCCAGTAAGGGGGACAGAACACCTCCTCGCAGTCACTCCACCCAGGCTGGCGTGCAGCAGCGGCACATGCCCAATGCATCTCTTGCATCGAAATGCAGAGGGTGAAGTGAATCACCATTGGGTGGGGGAGGAGGAAGGGGAAAAGCCTCAACAATATTTGCTGGAGAATGATGGTCCCTGAGCGTCACCATGAGCTGCCACTGCATCACAGAGGAAGGAGGCCCCATTTCTCCTGGGGAAGGAATATTTCACAAGTGGGGAGTCACCAGGACTTCAGTGGTTGTATGCGGCTCTGTGTGTATGTGGGGCAGTGGTGCCTGGTGGGAGGAAGGGGACAGAAACCAGCCCTTTAGAAGTGTTTTGTGCTTATCATGGCCTGTAGCAGGGATGATTTAATAATGACATCAACAATATCCACTACTGTAATTACCCACTCTGCCATTGAGGAAACTGAGGTTCAGAGAGGTTAGGCATCTTGCCTAGGGTCACACAGTGAGTCAATGGAGGACCCAAGACTTGAACCCAGGTCTGTGTGACTCCAAGCCCATGCCCTTCATAGCTACATTCTTTTTTTTTTTTGAGACTGAGTTCTGTTCTTATTGCCCAGGCTGGAGTGCAATGGCATGATCTTGGCTCACCGCAACCTCTGCCTCCTGGGTTCAAGTGATTCTCCTGCCTCAGCCTCCCAAGCAGCTGGGATTACAGGCATGAGCCACCACGCCTGGCTAATTTTGTATTTTTAGTAGAGATGGGGTTTCTCCATGTTGGTCAGCCTGGTCTCAAACTCCCGACCTCAGGTGATCCACCTGCCTTGGCCTCCCAAAGTGCTGAGATTACAAGCATGAGCCACTGCGCCCGGCCTTCATAGCTACATTCGTCTGCCTCCCCCACAGGATTGCCAAAAAAGACCCAGGAGGCCATGGGGTAGAAAAGAAGGGTCCGATTTGGGTATCAGGAGACTTGCATTGAATCCCGCCTCCCCCACTGCCTTGCTGGGACTCTGACCAAGAGATTTAACATTTTCTAAAACAAATTATTATTATTACAAAATAATATATGTTTATTGAGTTACATTTGAAAAATGCAGAGTAATAGAAAATGAAAGAGCAGCCACAATCCCATCAGATGCTTTTATAAATGTCTTCTTCCCAGCTGGGTGCAATGGCTCATGCCTGTAATTCCAGCACTTTGAGAGGCTGAAGTGAGAGGATTGCTTGAGGCCAGGGGTTCAAGACCAGCCTGGACAACATAGTGAGCCCTCATCTCTATATAAACTTTAAAAACAAGCTGTGCATGGTGGTCCATGCCTGTAGTCCCAGCTACTTGGGAGGCTGAAGGGAGAGGATCACTTGAGCTCGGGAGGCTGAGGCTGCAGTGAGCCGAGATTGTGCCACTGCACTCCAGCATGGGTGACAGAGTGAGGCCCCATCTCAAATAGATAAGTAAGTAAATAACTTGTTCCCAGATGGCTGGAGGCAGGGAGGGGCAGATCACTGAAGTTTCCCGAAGCCCCTCCCACCCCATCTTCCCCTTCATTTATTTAACCATTGTTTCTCGAGCATCTCCTGAATGCCAGGCCCTGAGCCAGCTCCTGTCTTCCTGGGGCTCTCACTGAGGTGAGGCAGAGAGATGATGTAAGAAAACACAGAAGGACAATATAGAGAGGTCAGGCGGTGACAGAGGAGCTCCAGGGTGACGGTAGCCTGTGGGCTGGGATCCTATACCCACAGGTGGACCAGGTCAGGTTGGGTATTGGAAAAGACCTCCCATAGGAACTGCATTTCAGCTGAATCTTGGAGGATGAACAGAAATTAGGCAGGAGGCAGAGGATGGGAGGAAGGTGTCCCAGGCTGAGGGAATAGCCTATGCCATGACTCAGAGGCAGAGAGGGCTCTGGACATTCAGGGAGCAGAGCATCACCCCCTATGATGGGAACACAGAGTGGAAGACAGAGAGGTGGGGACGACCCTGCTGCCTGCTGCCCTTGCAGGGACACTGGGAGACCGATGAGACCAGTGTGAAGGCAGTTTGCCACGTGCAACTCATATTACAAGACAAATAGGATTTCTTTTCTATCTCAAAACTTTATTCTCATGCTTCTGTCCTCATTATTGCTCCCAGTGTGTGCCCTGTTGCTCTCCCTACAACCCCTCTTCCCCAGAGCAGGAAGAAAAGATAAAAAGAGCAAATTCCTAGGAAGGACCAGCAGCACAGTTTGACTGGATGCTTTTAACTAAGTCTGCAGGCAGGAGAGACTTCTTATCCCTTGCAAGTTAATGCAAACTGTTAGGGAGATAAATAAATGACAGAGCTGCCGATGGACTGTTGGGCTCAAAGGAGGGACATTTGTCTCACTTTAGAAGAAGGACCTGGAGGGCTCAGCCCCATCGACTCGTTCATTGTGCTGTTATCTGCCAGAGAGGTGGTGACACCACAGCAATTAAGACAAACTTGAGTCTATAAGTTCGTGCCTGCAATCTCGTGGCTTCAAAACAAGACAAATGATACCGCCAAGGGAGGAAACAAAGTCTTTTTCAGACTCTGTCCAAAGTCACAGCGAATATTTGTGGTCGTTCAGCAGAAAATTTGTCATTATGAGGTCTGGGCTCTGCTGCCTCCCCTGCCCCACATAATAATCCACTCCTGTGGCTCGTGCCAGCCCAGGCTGTCTCAGGGGCTCCACCCACTGCCAGCCACAGCCCGCTCTGCCTACCTACTAGTTGAAGAGCATGTCTGCTGGGTTGGGGATGTGATTTCTGCCAAGGCGGAAAGAAGTCATGATGACAAAGCCGGCAAGTGCCACGGCAGCCGTGCTCTGCCGTGGAGGCCACTGACCTCGTCCCACATCCTATATGAGCAGCCAGCACCCACCAAGGACCAGACTCAGGGCAGACGTCCTGAGCTGTTTACTGCTTCCCCTGGCCTGGTTCCCCCCGCAGACCTCTTTGCTCCTCCCCATTCCTGACCCCACATTGCCACGCCTATTGCCTTTGCCATAGCACCTTGGAGCTGATGCCAGCCTCAGCCTCCTGCTTTGTGCCTCTCACCTGTGCTTGGATTTAACTGCTTCCTCCGGCCTCATGAAGTGAAAACACCTGATCCCCCAAAGTAGAAGCTGGGACCCGGTCGAGATGCAGTCCTGGGGGTCCACCTGGCCCCAGGAATGGAGTTGGGCTGCTGAGAACCATCGGTGCAGCTCCCCTCTCCTCGCCCTTCTGTCCACCTACTGGGCACTACCTCCCTCCCTCACCCTGGGACTTGGGGCCGTCTTTCCCTCCCTCCATCCTCCCTCTATGACCCTCTTTCTCATGGACATTTCTGTGACTGAGAACACAGGCTCCCATTCCGTTTTTCCTTTTTTTTTTTTTTTTGAGACAGGGTCTCACTCTGTCGCCCATGCTGCATTGCAGTGGCATGATCACAGCTCACTGCAACCTCCCCCTCCCAGGCTCAGGTGGGCCTCCCACCCCAGCCTCCTGAGTAGCTGGGACTACAGGCATGTGCCACCATGCCTGGCTAATTTTTGTAGAGACAGGGTTTCGTCATGTTGCCCAGGCTGGTCTCAAACTCCTGAGCTCAAATGATCTGCCTGCCCCGGCCTCCCAAAGTGCTGGGTTTATAGGCAAGAGCCACCGCGCCCGGCCAGGCTCCCATTCTAATAGGGGCCAGACTTAGCTAAAGGTTGAAGCTCCAAGGGGAAGTCTGGGCAGCAGTCAGGGGGACAGAAGACATCTTCGAGGTGGCACTGTGGCCCTCTCTGGGCTCCATCCCATGTGGAAGCAGCTGTCCAGTCCCTTCTGAACCACCTTGTGTGATGGGGGCCCGGGGACTGCCAGCCTGCAGACCCAGCATCATCCCGAGGCTTCACCTGGAGGTTCCACCCCGGCCTGAGTGTGCAGACACCTGGAAGTATATGCCTCCCCAAAGATGTGGGTCTGTTCAGGCAGGGCACCCACAGCTTCCCTCAGTGAGGCCGTACCATCCAGTTCACCTCACACTGGCCTGACCACCCCCCTCACTGGGCTGGGTCTTGGGTAGGGGCTCTGGTCACACTGCTTTGGACCACAAGGCCCCCACCACATCTGGAGAAGAGGGTTCCACCTCTCCTCCCTCTGCCCCAATGGACTTCTTGGAACATCTCCAAAGCCCTGGGATTCTGTATCCTGCATTCCCCACATGGGAAAACCAAAGACAGAAGCAGGGACAATGGGCTGAGTGTAAGGGGGCCTCTTGGCCTTCAAGCCAGGGCCCTAGAAGCAGAGGAGGCACCTCCCTGTCATTGTGAGCTGGGGCCCCGAGAGGATCCTCCTGTCCCGGAAACACTTCCTTCTAGGTTCCCCTGAAGGTCTGAGAGGCCTGGGGCTGCCTCTAGTGAGGGTCTGGTCTTTCAGAGGCTCCAGTTAGAAAGTGAGTGGGCGATATTGAGGATTGGAGCAAGAGATTCAAGCAGGACAGTGACAGGCCCCAAGGGTCTCAAGTCTGAGGGTCCCATCCCTGCACCCTACCTTCCCTCCCTCCTACCCTCCCACACCACAGGCACCCTCCCTGTGCAGGCCCTGGGCCAGGTTCTGGGATAGAGGTGAGTCAGCCTCAACCCTGCCCTCAAGGGGCTTACAGTCTATATTCAGAGAAGGAAATAAAGAAGCTGCCAGCTGGGTGCGGTAGCTCACGAGTGTAATCCAAGCACTTTGGGAGGCTGAGGAGGGCGGATCACTTGAGGTCAGGCATTCGAGACCAGCCTGACCAACACGGTGAAACCCCGTCTCTACTAAAAATACATAAATTAGCTGGGCGTGGTGGTGCATGTCTGTAATCCCAGCTACTCAGGAGGCTGAGGGGGGAGAATCGCTTGAACCTGGGAGGCGGAGGTTGGGGTGAGCTGAGAGTGTACCATCGCACTCCAGCCTGGAAAACAAGAGCAAAACTCCAACTCCAAAAAAAAAAAAAAAAAAAAAAAAGCAGCAAAGAGGTGCCGTTTGAGACGGGCCTGAAAGGAAGAATAGGAATTAGCCACATGGATGGGGTGAGGGCGGGCTGGGGTGGCATTCCAGCAGGGGAAGGGCTCATGCTGCCTAGGCCAGTCTCCAGCACTGCAGTGTTCTAGGTCTTAGCCCTCCCGCGACCTCTGAGGGCAGGGGCAACTTCGCCTCTGGCCCCCAAGGGTAACTGGAGGAATCACTTCAACAGGCCAAAGAGGGACCTGCCTCCGGCCAGAGGAGTCTTAGCAGGAGAACCCCTCAGGGGTCACTCAGCTGCCCATCTTGGCTTCAAGCCAGAGGGGAATTTATAGTTGGGGGCTGCCCCAAAGCAGGGGCCCCTGACAGTGGGTCATGAGTGAGAGGGCTCCAGGGTCTCCACAAACCCTAAAGTTGTGAACAAAATTCTGTGCGTGCATGTATGTGGGTAATGCAATTTGGGGGCAAGAATGTTCACAGGATGAACCCAAATGGTGAGAACTCTGCTCTGGGACATCAGGGCTGTAGGAGCTCCAGGACACAGTGAGATCAACCCCTGCACTGACAGATGAGGAAACAGACTTAGACAGGAGACGTGCTTTGTTCAAGATCATCCTGAAAGTTGGCCTTCAGGCCAAAGCATGGGTCTGGAGCAGTGTTTCTCAGTGCTGTGGCGCTCCGCACCTGTATCCCTGGGGAGCTCTGCACCTGTACCTTCCCAAAGGTACCAACATTATCTCGGCAAACCACGGTTTGGGAGCCTCTGTGTTACAGGACAGGGCGTGTGTGTGTGTGTACATGTGTGCACGTATGTGTGCTGTGTGTGTGGAGTTGACCATCAGAGCCGTGGCTAAGAGTGGGGCTCTGGATCCCGACAGTGCTTTGCTACTTGTTGGGTGACCTTGGGTAGGTCACCTGGTCTCTCTGTTTCAGTTTCTTCATCTGTAAAATAGGCAGAATAATTGTATCACTACCTCCCTCCTGGGATCATGGTGGGGATTAAACGAGTTGATACAGTATGCCCTAAGCACACTGCCCAGCAAGGTACCTGCTCACTTTTCCTACTGCCCTTGACTTGGGATTTGGGGCTGACAGGCTTGCTGGATGGATCTTCTCAAAATGAGGATGCGCGTTAGTCTGGGTGGCGGCTGATTCACATTCCAGGGTAGTCAGCCCCGTGTGGGAGCCACTGCGCTTTCTCCACTCTCTGAGGGCCTCTTCCTGAAAGTCCATCATGCACGCTGCCTGCAGTTCTCCCTGCCCTGAGTACTGGGCCAGGGTCTTCCCGCCAGGGGCCCCATCCAATTCTGCGACCTTCCTAACCCCAGGGAAATGGCAGGTGCTCAGAGAAAGCTGGGGGCCTGTGCCTTGAAAAGCGTTACTAAGAAGATGATGAACCGACTCTGCCCTGGGAAGCATGTGATGCCTCACATAGGGTGCCCTTCCATGGGGCACTGGACTGCGCATGGACTGGAAGTCACAGCTCCACCATTTTGGCCATTTGACCCACACACATTTATTGTGCACAGCCAAGGCCCTGTTCTTTGTACTGGGGATACAGTCTGAAAAAGACCAGAATCTCTGCCCTTGTGGAGACCGCATTCTAATGGAGGGCAGGGGAAGAAGGAGACAGAAGAGAAAATAAGTAAAATTAGTGATGTGTCACACAGTTCTGAATGCAGTAGAGGAAAATGGTGCAAGTGAGGGGCACATGCTGGCCCAGGGCAGGTGCAGGAGGGTTGCGATTTTAGAATGGTTAGGTAGGTTTCACTGAGATGCCATTTGAGCCGAGACCTGAAGGGTGTAGAGGTGAGCCATGTGGATGCACGGGGGAAGTGTGCTCCAGGCACCAAATGCAAAGGCCTACATTAGTTGGCAAAATACTAGCTGCTAGTAACATATAAAACCCCTATCAAAATAATTGACTCCCAGGTCGCTATTTTTATTTTTGAGACAGGGTCTCACTGTCACCCAGTCTGGAGTGCAGTGGTGCCATCACAGCTCATTTAGCCTTGATCTCCTGAGCTCAAGGGATACTCCCACCTCAGCCTCTCAAGTAGCTGGGGCCACAGGCATGCACCACCACACCCTGCTAATTTTTTAAGTTTTGGTAGAGACAGGGTCTCACTATGTTGGCTCAGGCTGGTCTTGAACTCCTGGGCTGAAGCAGTCCTCCTGCCTCGACCTCCCAATGTGCTGGGGTTACAGGCGACAGCCATTGTGCCTGGCCCCAAACTCACCCTTTGTAATAGCAGCAATCCCACCCATGAGATGGAAGCCCAGCTGGGCAGCGGCTCCCTAGCAATGTGGCACCCTATGGAGGGAGTGTCAACTTTCCATGGCTAGATGTCTCTGCTATGACCCTGGGGGGTGACAGACCCACTGGACAACACAACTCTTATGGCAGAGGTTGTCACAAAGCAGTAATACTTTTATTCCCATCAGTGATGCTGATGGGCCTGACCCTTTACAGAGAAAAACGTTAGGAAAACAGAAGTGGGCAGGGACCCTAGGGGCCTCCATTCTCGATGCCCCACCCTTTACTTCCCTTGCCAGCGTCAGCGCCTTCAGACCAGAAGATATGGGGATGGCCTGGTGGGGCGGGCCACACGTGGGGCTCCCCAGGCAAGGCCACCTGCTGGCAGGGGTGAAGGCAAAGGCAGGGAAGCCAGGGCCCAGCAAAGCTCTTCTGGCGCAGGCAGCGTACGGAGAGGGGTGACAGGTGGGTTGTTCTCCTTGGTGACTGGTCCGGGGCTTTCAGCGCCCTGCGGCAGCCTCACGGGGGCCCCTGCTGGCTCCGCCTCTCCTCCAGCGCCCGGCACACCCACATGGACACCACAGTGGCATTTCCGTCATTGAACTGCACGATGAACGGGTGGCCCTGCAGGGAAGAGAGGAGGCTGTGACAGGCAGTCCTCGGACTCCAGTGCTCATTGCACTTTCCAGGGCCCTCAGCCTGGATCTGATCTTTCCCCAGTAACCCTGCGAGGTAACGAGGGAGGCTATCAGCTCCATTTCATGGCCTAGATAACTGAGGCCCAGGGACGGGCAGTGACATACTAGTCAGTACCAACTGTCTGGAGTGCTGGCTGGCACATCTCAGACTCTGCCACCTCTTCCTGAGGCTTGCACTACCCTGGAAGGTGCTTAACAGGGAGGGCCTATCTTCACTGCACACTCTGCCTGGCCCTTCCTCTGCCCGGCATCACTCGCATGGCCTGTCGGCCAAGGCCTGGCACTGTTGCCAGCTTTCCGTTTCAGTTGCTGCCCAGAGACCAAAGAATCATCTCGTCAGAGGCTATGTCAATCCCTTTTAGCTTTCTCCTTTGTCTACAGCTCTCCTATAAAGAAGTCACTACCTGTAATTGGAGGGAAGGCAAACATGTCAGGGGAAGGGGGGATGGGGAGGAATGTGCTGGGCTGTGCACAGGATCACTGGGTTCCTGGTGAGAAGTTCCAGTGGGGGCTGGACTCTGGAGGGGCCGGCCCTGTTGCCCTGTGGCCTGCCTCTGGTTCTAACCCTCTTATCACACAGGCAGGCCAGGTTCTATTTAGCCAGTTCTCTTCTCTGCTGTCCTGAAGCACAAAGATTTACATCCACAATCTTAGGGCCTCCTGGGAATTCCCAGGGAAGGTCAGAAAAAAGCAGGGACAACCCCAGGGTCGCCAGGCCACAAGTCAGAGGTGAAAGGAAAAGTGAAAAGCCTTCTCTTTCCTCCTCTTCACCAAGCGGCTTCTTGCCTAGGAACTTACACCTGGTGGCTTCCTCTCCCGCCCAAAACTGTGCAGCTTGCATGGTGAGATTCGGGGAGCCATAGTGAGGAGAGAGAATTGGGAAGATGAGGGCACCCTGTGTCTCCCCCTAGCTCTTCTCCCTCCTCGTCTAGCGGCCGCTTCCTCGATCCCTCCAGCTCTTCTCCCTCCAGCTTTCTCAGCCCCTCTTGGGCCTGTCCTCCGCCTGCACAGGGTGGGCTGGGCTTTCAGGGTTGCTTTCCCAACACACCCCAGCCTTGACTGCAGCCCTGGAGAGGCTGTTTAAAGAGCCACACAGCCTTGCCATGAGCTCATCACAAAGCCAGGAGGGATGTGGACCCTGGCTGTCCCAACCTCAGTGTCTGCAGGGGCTGTCAAGGACCAGGTCTCAGTAGAGCAGGGGATGGCATGGCCCCTCTGGACCACAGGTCAGACCTGTGGGGGACAGAAGAAGAATGCCCAGGCCGCCTCACCCTAGGCTGATGCAGTGCCTGCCCCCAACCTTCCCAATCGAGGTTGGGAAACCTGCCCTGGGGACACCCTGTGTGAGTCTAGCTCAGAGGCACACAGAGCAGTCAGAGCTGTGAGGAGGAGGAGGAGGAAACTTGGCTTCGAAGGTGCCAAAGCACCCAACCCCAGGCAGGGACCTGCTGAGGCTGGGGTGGAGCTAGGCCTGGAGCCCAGCTGGGCACTTCCCATAATCTGCTCATAGCACTCTTGGGAGGCTCCTGACACATCTGCGGGACCCCTAAGGGCGCAGGGCCCATGGAGGCCAGGCTGGGTGTGGCCCTGTGGGTGGCAGAGGCTTGGCCTGGGGCCTGAGGCAGGAGAGGCCCAGGAAGGACTGGATTTTGGATTCCACATGTTCTCCTCCCCATATATATGCCCACCCCATGGCTGCTTTCCCAAATTGCTGCCTAGACAGAGGAAATCCTTCCCAAAGTCCAAGCATGCACACTTCCTCTCAGGAGGCTCGGGAGGGGCGACCTCGTGCCCTTCTAAAGAACAAAGGGAGAAGCTGTGCTCACGAGTGACAGGCCCCTCCCCCCAAGCCCCGGGTAACACAGTGTCACTTTCCCAGAATGCCGGGTGACTTTGGGGCCCATATGCTCCATCTCTGTTATCATCTGTTCTGGAACAAGCAGAGCGGAACAGCAGGAGGGGGCGTGGAGGCATTCCTCCACGTTACAGAAGGGCGGATGGCCGCACTGCGGGGAGGCAGTTTGCCCAAGTGCCCCAGTAGGCGAGGGGAGAGGGCTGCTCGGCTGCCCCATCCTCGGCTCTGGTGGAGACGCCAGCCTCTCCTGCCCTCCTCGGCTGGGAGGTGACCTCGTCTCCTGCTGCTGCTGAGGCACGTGGTATCCCTGACACTTTACCCCACCTGCAAGGGAAGCGACCTGGACCCAATGGTTTTGTCCCCAGCCACTGTTGATTGGTTTAGGGTGGTTGCCTGAGAGAGAGAATCACAGGGGGCAGACAGACATGGAGGGGACCCAGCATCCTAGGCTGTGGCCTGTGGACCTGGTAGCTGCTGGCAGCCGTTCACCACCATTTGACTGGACACACAGAAAAAGCCAGTGTGCAGGCCCAAGAGCAGGAGATGCTGTCCAGAGGCAGGCAGGAGGGGGTCCTGACGGCACTGGAGACCCTGGGGTCATTATACCCAGAGCCTGGCAGCGACTCTGCCTGCAGGGTCCACACGGTCACAGGATCCTGTGAGGCACCTCACATGCTGGGGCTGGTTTCTGTTATTTGCAGCCAAAGAAGTGTTAACTCACATAGGTGGGCACAATCGCCTCCACTTTACTGATGGAGGCTGCAGGGTCACAGCTGACCTGCCTGAGCTCCCAGATGTGGGACTGAACCACAAGTCTGTAACCCAAACCCACTGCCCTGGGCTCTTCCTGGATAGAGGAGGGAGAATCAGTATTCAGATTGCAATTCCCCTCATCTTGTTTTTACCTTGGCGACTCAAGCCTGCCTAGCCAGAGGTACCACCAGGGCTGCAGGCTGCAAGCCTAGACCATCCCAGGTCTTGACCTCTATCAGCACTGTCCCTTGGACATAGTGGGAGAGTCAATGACTCCCCCTCCTCCCATCAGCCCTGCATGGGATTCAGGGAAAATACACCATGACCCCCATTTTAGAGGAGAGGACACTGAGGCCCAGGGAGGGAAGAGGGGGGTTAGGAGCTGGCACTGAGCTCGTGTCTCCTGGTTTCTATTCTGGAGTATTCTCGGGGCTGGCCTGGCTCCCCTGGGACCCTGGCCGGTGTGGTTCTCTCCTTCCTCCTAGACTGTAACTGATGCCCTTAACCCTGTGACATGCACAATGCAGGCATTCCTCATGAGTTTAGCAAGCAAACAAAATCTGATGGGAGAATTTGGGAGGAAGCACAAAACTCACTTGGCCACCCAGAGGTGCCCGAGTTCCACACAGCCAGATGCTCCAGGTATCCTGGCAAAGCCAGACTCCTAGAGATGGATGGAGAGAGCAGACCAAATAATACCAAATCCAGCTGGGAGGCGACCCCACCTCCTTCGTATTACTGATGAGGCACATTGTATCCGTGATGCTTTACACCACCCTGCAACAGACTGACTTGGACAAGGAGTGCTGCGTGCTGGGCACCTGCCAAAGGTTTGTCCTGATGTGCCCACTGGTTCCCATGCTCACTGTGGCCCACACACAGCTACGTATCTCCATTGCGCCAAAGACTAAACTGACACTCAGTGTGTAGAAATTGCCCAAGGGCAACCAACTAGGCAGTTGGGCTAGAACCAGAACACGGGTCTCCTGACTCCAAATGCCTTGCTCTCCTGTGCCTGCAATCAGAGAGCCAACCTCGAAGCTTCTTGCAGAGAAGCTTCTTGCAGACCACCCTGCGGCTGGTCCCTCCTCTGGGCTTGGGTGAAACGTACATCCCTCCCAGGCAGAGGAATTCAGGTGCAGGCAAGCTCTTGCAGTCCCATCAGGCTACAAGGAGCAATGGAAGCACAGGCATCAATACACACGCTTGTCAAGAGCATCTTCCACCCACGGTGACCGCCCCAGGCATCTACACCTCTGTCCTTCACGCAGAAAGCATGTTAGCACCATTTCTGCACAGTCATGTCTGTGGAGCCTGGCAGTGCCAGGCTGGAAAGGCTGAAAGATCTTGCTGCCTCATCACCAGGCAGTGAGAGCCACTCTCATTCCCTGGATTCTCTCAGGGCCAATTGCAACAATTAAACTGACGAGGGTTGAAGTTATTATGGTCCACAGACTTTGCCACAAAAGATGGAGACACAATGAAGGGAAAAGAATAGGGCTGCCAGAGGCACGATGACTCCAAAAGTGGGACACGGGGGAGAGTCGGGGAGGTGCTGGCATCATCTGGGCAGACACCCTCACCAAAGGGGCTGAGAAGCACAATGAGGGACATTGGTGAAAACATCACAGTCATGAAGATGAATTGTGGTTGCTCACCACTCCCTCTTCCACCTGGGCATTAGTCAGTGTGTCACTAGTTTGACTCTTTGCCTCTGTACTAACGCCCCTAATCCCCTGTGGTGAGATGCCTTCCTGAGGGACTGACAGCAGGGCACTCCCGGGCCCCTCCCACGTGGAGGCAGGGGGGCAGGGCGTGGTGTGCTCGTCGTGTGGACAAGAATGGAGGCTCCGAGCCTGCCGTAGTGTGTGAGTGCTGCCTGAGGCTTGTGGGGCTGGACTTCCAGTCCAGTGCTCATTTAGTGACACCTCTCTGTCTGCCCTTAGTTGGGCTTTGAGCTTCTTCCAAAATAGGAATGTACCTATTTGGGGTCCCCATACTTTTGTCTCTTTCTGTAACTTTTTAGAGAATATCATGCATTTGAAGAATTTATTAACTTGCTGGTGTGGCTGCAGGGCCTGGTGCAATGCCTGCATGTGGTAGGCCCTCATGAAAAGGTGACTTATATATTCTGTACGTATACATCTACTCACTGAGCACTTGCTGTGTACAGGCACTGGCTGAATGCCTTACATCTGCACACAGCTCTCTTGAATCCTCCTGGCACCCCCATTTTATAAAGGAAACTACAGCTCTAGGAAAACTTGATGATATGGGGCAAGGTCATGGAGAAAGTAGCAGAGTTCGAGTTTAAACCCAGGACACTCTTCTACCATGGAAGACACCACACTGCCTGCCTACTGGTGGTGTCTCTCTGGGGAGACGCCTCCATAAGCTGTGGCTGCTCTAGACATTTGGTGGCTCTCTGGACCACAGGACTTCTCCTTCAGGGTGAGCACCAAGCACCTCCTCTCCCACCAAGGATGCTGCATGGGATAGGAGGCCAAGGACCCATGAACCTGTTGAAGCAGTAAGCCTGGCCTAGTAAAGAGACCAACAAACTGCCATTGGACAGGGCAGCCCTGTGATCAGGTGACTGCCCTGTAAATGGTGATCTGAGAGGCTGAAGGGACCTCCAAATGCCAACCTACTGCCCATCCCTTTGTCTTTCCTTGCTGGACCTGTGAACCTTGCTTGAAGGTTCTATGCATCTCCCTTTAGGATTCCAGCCTGCTTGGCTGTGGTAACCCTTCTGTCCCTTCTCACACTAATGGAGTGTTAGGACTAGATGGGATCTCAGTCCAGCGGAGCCACAGGGTGTGATGTGTTTTGGGGGCTCTGCAGCTGTTTCAAATTCTGTTAAGAATTTTTTTAGCTACAGTTTTAAAAACTGATTTAAAAAAATAACATACACTCAACTATGGTCAAAGAGTTACACTGAATACTGTTACCTCATACTGTGGTGTTACTTTTTGCAGCTCTTAGAGTCCACTTAGATCTGTGCATATTATTCAACTTCTTATATGGCAAGCATGGGCTAGGAGGGCTGCTGTGGCACACTGGTCATTTGAAAAAAGATGTCCACTCAGGACGTACGCATGCATGTGTAAAGCTGTGTGAGTGCACCAGAGCCCAGGTACACTGAGCCCCATTACGTACATCGGGGTGGGGGATGCAGTGTGGTCCATGGCTCTGAGTTTCTAATGCTGTCAGTTCCCAAAAGTTTTGACTACCATTTGTCTGACCAATATATTTACCATAAGCAATTCACATGAACAGTTGGTCATTGCTGTCAGTGACTAACTGTAAAATAAAACGTTTCTGCTATTCCTCTCTTAGGCATCTACATTGGTTTGACGGATGCCTAAGTTGGGAAGGCAACTGGGTGAGTGCGGATTTCCTTGACACTGCGCTACCGAGACAATATACAGAAATAAGCTGAGTGTAGATATGAGATTGCCACTAGCCCCTGTGACCCTGGCTCTCAGAATTTGCGTCCTTTAAGAGAAGTCCCATGGATGACTTTAAAAAGAAGTGTCTACAATGGATACTAATACATTCATGCTAAAACCCCCCCACTTCTACATTAATTTTGAAGTCTTGCATTAATTTTACATAATAAAACATGTTCCACTGTTAAAGTTTTAAAGCTACCAGTCTGATCTCTACTTACCCCACAGAGAACTTCAGATTAGAGAAGTTAAATAATTTATGGAAGGATGTACAGATTTCCAATGTCTGCTGAATTGCTGACAAGTGGCAGGACAGTTGGCAGCCTGATCATATTAATTACATGTGATAATAAATCATAACTATCTCTGGGGCCAACTCTTCCTTCCAGGCTGGGCGTGGCCAGGCTAATCAACAGGAGTGGTCAGGGAAGGAGGGTCCCTGATAAGTGACTCCACAAGAGGAAGCCAAAGCATCACAATAACAATCTCCCCACCGCCCCGCACCCTGTGTGGGGTGACTGCAAGGGCTCCTGGCTAAGAGTCGGTCAGCTCTCCCCTCGCCATCCCACTAAGGCCTCGCCTATAAAAGACGTAATACTAAAGAGTGGAGGGGGCCTCCCTTCCCCTGGCTTCATTCTATGTGGAAGGACTGCTGCTGTTGTAACACTCCTGAGCCCTGTCCCCAGGGAGGGAGTGGCAACACCGGGCGGGTGGGCCCACCGGGTGGGTCCGGCTGGCCTGCCATCTCATGCCGAGCCTCCAGGCAGGCTCTAAGCCTGCAGGAGGCCTGCAGTTGTTCACCTCTGCTTACCGAGGCCACCGGGGCCACACTTGTAAATACATCCTCCAATCCAGATTTGTATAGAAGTAAAGCTGATACTTTATCTCCATCATTTCTGGGTCTCATCTGTCAGCTGGTTTTGAACACAAGGCAGCTGTCTGCAGCTTCCTTACCCACACCGAATACCACCTGCTCTCTCTTCCTCCCGGAGTGGGTTCCAAGGACCAAATGAAATCACCTGACCCTGAGGCGGTGCTTCACAGATACACTCTGGGCACGTGATGGTTATTCCTCCACACAGAGCGCAGGTCCTGCACTTGGGGGCACAGTGGTGAGAGGAGGTGCTTGCACCAAAGATGTGAAGTCTTCCTGTCCACCCAGCGAGCATACCTGGGCAAATGCCATGAATGCAGAGCTTTCCACACAAGGCATTTGTTCTGAGAACATGCTTTCTCGGCCTCTGATTTCTAAAGCTTTTCCATGGTTGGGGGTGCGGGTTCCTTGCCAGCCTTTCATTTCCTTTTAAGACCTGGGAAGTGGTGTGCAGCTGTGACATGTCATTTCAATCAACTTTCCTGAGTTTATTCTTCATAATTGCTACAGAAATAGATGTTTTCCCCCAAATATTCCATTATTAGCAGCAAATTGCACACCTCTAGCCATCCTGGACAGTACACAGGCATCTAAGGGGGTCAAGAAGCTCTCCACTTTTCATCTGAGCAGATCTGTGTTCCTACACAGAGTCACACACCAGAAATGGCCCACTGGGAAAACAAAATGTTTCCAGAGGTATCCGTGAGTCATTCTAGGGCCTGTCCTTACAGAGCAGCTGCAGGACCAGTGTCGCACGGTGTTGGGTGGGGCACAGGATGACTCCAGTGAGCCATGGTGAGGTGGGTAGACACTTGGGGTGCCGCCACTCATGAGTTTGTCTGAGGAAGCTGATCCTTGTGAATGGCAGGATGATGCCACTGGCCTGTTTAAAGGGGGCTGTGGTGGCTGCTCTGGCAGGGGCCTCGGAAAGGACTGGGCAGGCTGTACAGTGGGGGACATGCTGGCTGCCTCCGGCAGTTTTGGGCCACGCAGATGCCCAGAGGAATCAGGAGGGAGGATGCCAGAGGAGAGTGGGCATCCTGCTCCAGATGATACTAAGGACTCCCCTGAAAGGCGGAGTCTGCAGCATGTCCACGCCTTGAATATGGGGCCAGTGACAAGTGTCTAGATGCTCAAGGTTTGTCTCTGGGGGTGATGGCTGTGTGGTGATGCAGGTTTAAAGACACAATGCTTAGAAGGATAGATTCTCCCTTGTCCTCTCCTTTCCTTAGCTCTTGAGTAAGAAAACATTTTAGGCCGGGCATGGTGGCTCACGCTTGTAATCCCAGCACTTTGGGAGGCAGAGGTGGGTGGATCACCTGAGGTCAGGAGTTCGAGACCAGCTTGCCCAATATGGTGAAACCCCGTCTGTACTAAAAATACAAAAATTAGCCAGGTGTGGTGGCCTGTAATCCTAGCTACTCCAGAGGCTGAGGCAGGAGAACTGCTTGAACCTGGGAGGCAGAGGTTGCAGTGAGCCGACATTATGCCACTGCACTCTAGCCTGGGCCATAGGGCGAGACTCTGTCTCAAAACAAAAACAAAAACAAAAACAAAAACAAACAAACAAAAACAATGAAAGATGTGAATTCTCAGATTAAAAAACCCACAGTGATTTCCAAGTAAAATAAATATAATATCTATACCTAGAAAAACTATAGTGAAAATGAAAGCGCCAAAGAGAAACACATATTGCCTAGAAAGGGTAGCAATTTGGCAGTCAGTAGATTCTTACCACCAACAGTAGAAGTTAGAGGACAACAGAGTATCTCCAAGGTACTCGGGAGAAATTATCCACCTAAGCTTTTAAACCCGATTAAACTAACACTTAAGAGTTAGGGCAAAGGGAAGCCAGTCCTAGAACAAAAACTCAGACTGTTTTACCACTCACAGACCATACTGACAGAACTCTTGATGTACTTCAGAAAGGAAAAGAAACCTCTGAAGGAATGCAATCACAATGAGGAATAACTGGCAAGCATGTGGATAAATGTGAACAAGCAGTAACGATATAAAGCCACAACCGCAGTAATGATTTTGAAGATCTAAAAACAAGGGGAAATGAAATTCTGGACTGTGATAACATGTAAGAAGGAGTGATGAGAAACTCTAAAACCCCGAAGTCTTGGGGGAAAGGGGCTGTGGTAAGGACTGCTAGTTGCTGCTGGTATCCATTCTCTTCACTGTGGTAAGAGTTCTGATTTTAGCAGGAGACACTGTCACCTAGCAGAACAACAGCACTCTCAGCCTCTCTGGGGCTCAGTTTTGGCCAACGCCATGTGAACAGATACACTGTGTACCAGTTCCTAGACATTCTGTTCTTAAAAGAAGGGGCAAGCATTTCTACACCCTTTCCTCCTATCCTGCTGGCTGGAGCTTGAATGTCCTTTAAGGAGCTGCCAGATCAGGCTAGGCACCCTACTTCCTGTCTGCTTTTACATGAGTAAGAAACACCCTCCTATCTTGTTTAAGCTGCTATTTGTTTTTCATTATATACAACTGAAGCTAACTTAGGGATAAGCAATTAGAGGCCAGAAACAGAATATGATTTCCAAACCAACGTAAAACTAAATGTGAAGGAAAAAACCGGATATATTAAATAGTTTGGATATTTGACCTCACTCAAATCTCATGTTGAAATGTAATCCCCAGTGTTGGGGATGGGGTCTGGTGAGAGGTGACTGGATCGGGGAGTGGGGTTCTCAAGAATGGAATGAGTTCTCACGAGATCTGGTCCTTTAAAAGTGTGTGGCACCTCCCCACTACCCACTGTCTCTCTTGCCCATGTTTTTGCCATGTGATGTGCCAGCTCCCCCTTTGCCTTCTGCCATGACTGTCAACTTCCTGAGGCCTTATCAGAAGCTGAACAGATGCCTGGAGCCATGCTTCCTGTACAGCCTGCAGAACTGTGAGCCAACTAAACTGCTTTTCAGGTTGCTCGGTCTCAGGTGTTTCTTTGTATTAATGCAAGAATGGCCTAAAGAAACTTCACTCCAGCCGGGCGTGGTGGCTCAAGCCTGTAATCCCAGCACTTTGGGAGGCCGAGACGGGTGGATCACGAGGTCAGGAGATCGAGACCATCCTAGCTAACACGGTAAAACCCCGTCTCTACTAAAAAAATACAAAAAAACTAGCCGGGCAAGGTGGCGGGTGCCTGTAGTCCCAGCTACTCGGGAGGCTGAGGCAAGAGAATGGTGTGAACCCGGGAGGCAGAGCTTGCAGTGAGCTGAGATCCGGCCACTGCACTCCAGCCTGGGCAACAGAGTGAGACTCCGTCTCAAAAAAAAAAAAAAAAAAAAAAGAAACCTCACTCCAATAGAATGGACAAAGAAGAAAAAAGAAATCAAAAAAGTAGAGAGAAAGTACAAAGTAGGACTGTAGGGAAAAAAACCGCAAGTATATTAACAAACAATAAATATACATGATTAATCAATTAATAGAGCCTTAGTTAAAATTTAAAACATCAACAATGAAATGCAGAGATTCATGTAAAAGAACACAGAAGTAAAGGATAATCAAACATAGCAAATACTAACCAAAAGAAGATGGCATAGCTCTATTAATAAAAACCAAAAATAAAATTTGAAGGAAAATATATTACAGATAGAATCACCTCATAAAGACAAAAGACATACTTTGAAATGAAGACACAATATTTTGACATATGCAACTTAACATTACTGCCTTAAAACATATAAAGCAAAAATGGACAGGAATGCAAGGAGAAACAGACAAAGCCACAGTAGTAGTGGGAGATTGTAGCATACCTCTCCTAGAAATTGATAGATATAATGCAGGTAGGAAATCAGTACAGTTACAAAATATTTGAGAAACACAATAAAGTTGATCTAAAGTACATCCATAGGACATTGCATTCAACAATTAGAGAATATACACTCTTTTATTTTTTTCTGAGATGGAGTCTCACTCTGTTACCCAGGCTGGAGTTCAGTGGCATGATCTTGGCTCACTGCAAGCTCTGCCTCCCGGGTTCACACCATTCTCCTGGCTTAGCCTCCTGGTTAGCTGGGACTACAGGTGCCCACCACCACGCCCGGCTAATTTTTTGTACTTTTTTAGCAGAGATGGGGTTTCACCGTGTTAGCCAGGATGGTCTTGATCTCCTGACCTCGTGATCTGCCCGCCTCAGCCTCCCAAAGTGCTGGGCTTATAGGCGTCAGCCGCCACGCCCGGCCGAGAACACATACTCTTTTCAAGCAGAGAGAACACTGGGGGGACAAACCAAATGACCATGTTCTAAGGGAGTCTAAACAAATAACAAAGATCTGATGTTATACATAGCATGCTCTCTGGCCACAGTGGATTAAAATTAGATAATAACCACAAGATAACAAAACATCTTTCACTATTGGAGATAAAAAATACTTCTAAATAATCTGGTGTAAAAAAATCCTAATTGAAATTGAAAATTACTTAGAATTGAATGACAATGAAAACACTGCATGTAAATACTTGTTGAATGCAGCTAAAGCAATATCAGCAGGCAAGTTCATAGCTTTATAGGCATATGTTAGGAAAAAATATTGAAAATTTATGAGCTAAGTGTTTAATACATTATAAAAAGAACAAAAAGTATGTCTAAAGAAATAATAAGATGGCAAATAATAAAGAATATGAAGGAATTAAATAGAAAGATGTCATGAAGATGATCAAAATTGGTAAAGGGAAAACAAGTAAATATCAAGAAGGGAAAAAAGACACGTAACCACAAATCCAGTCAAAATTGAAAAAGAATAAGGGCCTACCGTATGAATGATATGAAGCCAACATTTGAAAAATGCTGAGAGTGACAACTCAACAGCAGAAAGGGAGTGTGAGATAAGTGGAGAAGTGATAATGGCGGTGGCTGGCAAGGTGCCAAAGAGTGCTGACAAAACATCACCCCCCGCAGGGGCGTCAGAGGTTTCAGAGTCCTAGGATCATAGTTTTAACTTTTCAAAGCACTTCATATCCATTGTCTCATCTTATTTCAAGAAGCAGTCAATTAAGTAAAGGCTGCTACCCCCTTAAAATCTTAGTAACAGCTTTTCTAGTTCCTTAACAGGGAGAAACAAACCATTTACACAAAGACTGAGCCAAAGTGGAAAATTTTTGCTGCTATCAAGTCAACAAACAATAAAGAGGAAAAAATTGCTAAAGACACTGGACATCAAAACTTTGGGTAAATAACCTTAAATGAAGTACCTTTTTTTTTTTTTTTTTACTGTTTTCAGCTGTGATGTTCCAGTTATCTGACCCTCACTCAGTTCAGTGGAACGGGCTGCTGAGGGTCAGGAGTGCAGGGAGCTGGCTAGCGAAAATTTGGAAGAAGAGCATAACAAAGGTCAAAGTCATCAGACCTAGTCTAGTTTTCTACAGGATTGAAAATTACCAATTATTCTCAAGTTTCTGCTATTAGCAACTAATGTTTTCCATCTGAAACAGACCACGCCCTTTTATAAAAAAGGAAATACACAAAAAGGAAGCAAACTGTTAGAAAATTCTGATCATTTTGCATCCTAGCAGCAAATAAAAACCATCAACAGAACTCACTCTTAGCCTTGAGCAATATTTTCTAAAACAAAACACAAAGAACCTGTGGTATTTAACTATTCTGTTATTGATTTACTGTGGTTTGCAAGGTAACGCTGAAGAAAATTAAATGTACAGAAGGCTGAAATGTGTTTTCCATGGTGGTGAGTGGTGTGACCCGTGTTTTCCAAGGTGGTGTCGCTGGTCATGAGCAGAAGGAAAGACTGAGGGAGCACACATTGGTTACAAATAAGCTGGCCACCTTCACTGCGGAGCCTCATGAAACCAGTCTATTTTCACTGTTAAGAAAGTTATTTAGTTGCAAGCTTCCTTCTTATGGTAGCTGTGTCTATTTTATCGAGGGTCTTTAATTCAATAAGATTCACTGTGGACGTGCGGAGCGGCTTCTATGTGCCTAGATCTAAGCCTGGTTTTAGAATGTAAGGACTTTTCCTTGGCACATTCAGGACTCTTTGGTCCTCTCAGAAAATAAAACCTCAGTAGTTTGAAGTCCACCTTAATTACTGATTCAAGATGAAAATAATCATATTGCTTCAAACTTGGACATTTATATACAACACGATCAAAGAGTATATTTTCTATGCAGTGAAATGGCCAGTTTCCAAACTTAGGGGCACTTTACAATCTATAGGCCACTATACTTTGACACCCTTTTCTTAGACTAAGAATCTGGAACTTAGAACTTGAACATTTTAATTTCAGGTAGTCCCTCAAGCTTTTCCTTAAGCCAATTTTCTTGTATTTTAGACTTGATTCTAACAAGCTTAGTATCTGATTTCCCAATTGAAAGCACAAGAGAAACAGCCAAACAGAAGGGGAAGAGGAAGGTCTGTTAAAGGGAGGAACAAGAACAGCAGCAAGAAATTACATCTACTAGCAAAACTATACAACAAAAACAAAAAACCAGCTTGGGGTCAACCAGCCTAGGGACGAATGGCCCTACTCGTGTCAATATCAGGAGATACTGGTATAGAACATGGCAAATAGACAATGACCATAACAATGAGCTTAAGAATTTTTTGGTTTTTTTAGAGATGAGGTCTCACAGTGTTGCCTGGAGCACAGTGGCTATTTACAAGCACAATCATTGCACACTACACCCTTGAACTCCTGGGCTCAAACGATCCTCTTGTTTCAGTTTCCCGAGTAGCTGGAAGTAAATTTAATTTTTAAAAAAATTAAATCCTGATGCATGTAAGCTGTTTAAGAGGATAGAGAAGTGTTATAATACATTTAAGACCTCTGGCTTGTAATTGTTTAAAGTTTGATTTTATAAAGAATACACTAGAGTTATCTGAATAATTTTCTTACATGGAGCAGATCATCCACCTATGATGATGCCATGTGAGATTTAGAAAATCCACATTAAACACAATGAAGGCTCTCACTTTGCCCGCTTTTCTGTAAGTCTGCCATGAAGCACCATGCTCTCTCACGGGGACAGACAAGGCTGCCGATCCTCTGAATTCAGTCAAGACATATGGGGCCGCTTTGGGCCCAAGTTTACCTTGGCTTCTTTGCAGAGAGTTTGATTACTTTTAAGATTTATGGTCAAAGCGGGGTGAAAAAAGAAATACCTCACAGAGCAGATTTATAACTTCATCTTGATTTTTAATACCATTAGGGATGACATCCTATGACATAATCTTGGAATGACTGCAGGGTGACTCAGAAACTCAGTGGGAAGTTTTATATTTTAGGGTCTGGAGCATTTTGTAGTTGCAAGGTCAGGTAGGAAAGGACCAGGGAAATGAGCCAGAGAGACGGTCAGAGAGTGAGTGTCAGCTGGTTTAATTTTCTGTGTCAACCCCGAAAATTAGATAAACAATGACAAACCAGGCTTTTTAAATGAACTTGTCACTTCTGGTTTTCTTGATACAGAGCAACATTTTTCAAGTCCTGGTAGCCCCAAAGACAGATTTAACCCCTGAGAGGTGTATCCAAGTGTTTCAAAGTCCTCACATCCGAAAACAAAAGGTTTAGTCTAACCCTATACCCCTTGAAAGAAAAACTAATTATCCTTGAAATTTAAATACTCTTCTCATAACAATTAAGGGAACTTTGCCTACAGCCAAAAGGTCCAGTCCTTTGCAGGAGGGTCTTAGCAACATCCTAGTTTTTTCTTTCCACCAGACCAACTCAACCCTTCAACACAGTTCCTTTGATCTCAACCTCCTTTTGCAAACATGACCTCCAACCACTGTTCTAAGCAATACTGTCCACATTGAGCAGGTACTGGCTCTCTTCTCACCAATGCAGGTGAGCAGAGACCTGGCCCTGCCCCTCCTCTGCCTGGTGCTTTGTCGTTATGAAGAGGTAGGAGGTAAGAACTGCCCTGACTTTGATATGCTTTGTGCTATTGTAAGTCTTTGTTGCAGCTATGACATTCTCCCTGGTGGTGAGGGGAACAGATCAGTGAATCTTCCTAATAGCTCCCCCTATTGCCTTTGCTGTAAGGATATTTATTTAAAGACAACCCAGTTTGAATATGTTGATTTGGAGACAGAAATACTTATATTTACTGATACCAGCATTTGAGTAGGGGTTTTGATTCTCCAACTGGCTTTCGAGCTCATTATCTTATTTCAGTGTCACAACAACCCCATGAAGTAATGCTGGATGGCATTACTGTTACTTCCTTCAATTTGTGGATTTTGCCAAGGTAGAGTTGGGATTTGCACTGGATGTCAGCTCCCAAACCTGTGCCTTTTGTGATGATGTGCAATATAATAGCAGCCAGTTGTGAGCACTTACCCTGTGCCAGGTGCTCATTAGGTGCTTTCACTGACATTAGTTCACACGATCTCCAAAAGCCCTATCAGAAAGTAAATGATAACCTATTTTATAAACAAGGACACTGCACTCTAAGGTGTTAATGATGCCTGAGCCCAAGTTTCTTGAGGTTCTTGGCCTTCACAGGTCAGTCTTTCCCTACACTCCTCCACAAGTGGTCAATACAAGCCCCTGCATAACAAAGTCACAGAGTCTGCCCTAGAGAAAATATGAAACAGGTGATGTGAAGCCCTTTGATCCTTCAGTCTTTGCCTCATCCCTCAACTCCAGTGCCCCTTTTCCTGTTTAATGCAGAAGAGTCTCCTCTTCCAAAGCTTCAAAATCATCTGATGCCAGCTAACTGCTGACATTAAGCCAATTCACAGGAAAGTATGAATAACTTAAGAAGGGCACTAGGGCCACGTGCATTTGAAAAGAAGATGCTTGGCTCCTGCCCAGCTGTAGCTCAGATATCTCACAGGTGGACTATTCGTGGCGTGAGGGGCTCTGAGTAGACAGGTAATAATTTACCTGTGGTTTCCAGGAGTCCTGTGGATTTCATTCTCTACAACACAGCTTATTCCCCCTAGCTCTGACTCTGTCTTCTGCAAAATATGGAGAACAGCATCAACCTCACAGGAGGACAGTGTGTGTGAAATTTGTAGCCCGGAGGCAGTTCCATAGTCATGACTACCAATGGCCTAAATTTTGCAGTACTTTTCATACTCCTTTTCTAAGGAAATTTTTATAACACCTAACACATGTTCAGCACTAAGTGTGGCAGACATTAGGACATAGGTCTTGTTTTGTTTTTTGTCTTTTTTTTTTTTTTTTAAATGTGACTGGCTCTCCTGACAGCTGCAGTAGAGAATTAAAGGCCCTGCTTTCCACATCTTAAGGACCCTCACCACTCAGTAAGCAGCCCCTCCTCTGACCCTCAGCCCTAAAGACCCAACTTGCTCCCCATTTAAAACAAGAATGACCAGACCTCTGGGTTTAGAATTCCATGTAACTAAACCACAAAACAGGAAAAAGGAATCCCAACTGTTGCACTTGTGCACAGCCTATAGACAAGACGGCAGTGCCCTCAGACAGCATTTCAAATACAGTTTATTAGTGTGTGATATGAAAAGGGTATTTTTATTGCATGATATAATGCAATGGGACCTTGGGCGCTCTGTGGAAAGACCTCACACTCAGAAGTGTAATGAACCCGTAGTCCCAAAAACATTATACTGTACATTAACCTATCATTAATGGCACATTAGGGCTAGGGGCATTGCACGCTTGCTGGTCAGGGCTCCATCAGGACAGTGTTGAGAAAACCACACAGTCTTCCCAGGCTTAAAACAAATAGAAAAAATAAATATTCCTGATGTTTACAGGCTGCTTTAAAGGAAGTTCAATCCAGCTCTGCCTTGCAATTTCCAAGCCTGCTTTTTTAAGACTGGAAGAAAGATACACAACTAAACAAAGGGAAAAGAAAACGACTCTCTTGTAGTTTACCCCCAGCTACTGGCTATTCAACCTCAATGTTGCTCGACAAGGTCATCAGCAAACAGCACCTTGGTAGTGTAAAAGCTGCCCAAAGGACACTTGGGCCTGGACCACAGACTGCAGAAGTGGGAAGGGGCCTTGGAAATTGTGTGTCCACCCCCTTCACTGTCTAGATGGAAAATTCAATCTTCAATAAGATGAAGGAAGAGATAACACATTCAACAGAAAAACAGGCAAAGAATGTGAAAAAAATACACGTGGCCAATAAACATATGAAAGAAGTGTTAATCCTCATACTTAATAAATGTAAATTAAAACAACTACTAGTTCCTTTTTTTTTTTTTGAAACAGAGTTTCCACTCTTGTTGCCCAGGCTGGAGTGCAATGGCGCGATCTCAGCTGACTGCAACCTCTGCCTCCCGGGTTTAAGAGATTCTCGTGCCTCAGTCTCCAGAGTAGCTGGGATTACAGGGTGCCCCCACCACGGCCGGCTAATTTTTGTATTTTTAGTAGAGATGGGGTTTCACCATGTTGGCCAGGCTGGTCTTGAACTCCTGACCTCAGGTGATCTGCCCAGCCTCCCAAAGTGCTGGGATTACAGGCATGAGCCACCACTCCTGGCCAACTAGATACCATTTTACCACTGATTAGGTTGGCAAAGATTAAAATCTGATAATTTCGTATCAGAAGAAATGAAGAAGAGTTAACATTCTCATATCCAGTATACAAAGATGTATACATAGAGACACGGTCACTGTCTTAATAAAAAAAAAATTCTGGAAATGGTCAAAATATTCTATGACAGGGTCCTGGATAAATAAATATGATACAGCCATAGTATGGAATACTATGCAGCCGTTAAGAATGAGGTTGATCTTTATATCATATGGAAAGACCTCAATGACATACTAAGTAAAAAAGCAAGGTGCAGAATAAAAAGAATTAAAAATTCTAGAAGGATACACAAGCTACTATTAACAATACTTATCTCTAGAGATTGGGGCTGGAGGATATGGAGGATTGGAAGGAGACTAACTTCTTACTGTATATCTTTCTGTACTGTGTATTTTTTTTTTTTTTTTTGAGACAGGGTCTCCCTTTGTCACCCATGCTGGAGTGCAGTGGTATGATCATGGCTCACTGCATCCTCGACCTCATGGGCTCAAGTGATCCTCTCACCTCAGCATCCTGAGAAGTTGAGACTACAGGCAGTGCCACCATGCCCAACTAATTTTTAAATCTTTGTAGAGACAGGGTCTCACTATGTTGCCCAGGTGGGTCTTGAACTCCTGGGATAAAGTGATCCTCCTGCCTCAGTCCCCTAAGAGCTAGAATTATAAGCATGTTCCACTATGTCTGGCCAAATTTTTAATCATAATTTAAAAACTAGTTTTAGCAAATAAATGATGATGATGGCAGGAATAAACATTGCTTATGAACCTATTATTTTTCAACTACTATGTTAAGTGCTTATGTGCTTCACCTTATTTGCCTTTTCACAAAAACAGAAACAGTAAATTGGTCACTATTATCCCCCTTTCCATGTAGTGGGTACTAAAGTTTCCAGGGGTGAAGTAACTTGCTCAAGGTGACTCTCTTACCCATCCACCTTCAATAATGAAGCAGAGTATTTACAAAATAGAGAAATACTTTGCAAACTTAAGACAGCCTGAGGCCACCTTCCTGGGGACAGCCTGCACAACCCAGCAATGATTCAAGGAGGTGAGGGGAAGGCAGGACAAAAGGCTGCTGACTGGCTGAGGCCAAATCAAATTTCTGGAAACATCTTATCTCCATATAAAAAACGGGGAGAAGTCCTGGGGACCCCAGAGCTATACATTGTTTAAGTAAATAATGCTTGCAACCAGGGACTCAAATATATAAAGCGAGTAGTTCCCTAATTAAATATAAATTAATATCAAAGGCAACACATGTGCAGTTCCATGAAGAGGAAGCTGTCTCAGATCAGCAGAATTTCAAGGTGAGAGCAGGGGCTGAGAAGCATCCAGAACAGTCTCCACACCTTAGGACGGTGCTGTGCCAAGAAAGTTTACTGTCTTCTCATTCCTCCATTTTTCCCAATTTTATTAAGAGCCTTATTATTTTTGGGTAATAGACTGTAGTAACATTTTTAAATGCTAAATTTTATTTGTCCTAGGGTCTGCCAGCACATGCTGTAATTAAAATGTTGATTAGTAAACAGTTTAAATATATGACAGACAATGCAGTTAAGGCCTACCGTTAGGTCAATATGTGATTTAGATTTGCCATTTAAAAAATCTCATTTAAATTTTGCATACATTAATCACTACCATACTTCAAGGTTCTGATATCCACCTGACTACAATATTAAAATAAAACTTGCTGCCCCAGGGAAATCCTACTTATTCTTAATTGTTTCGAGGCTTTGATGGGCTTTTAATCTAAGATTAATTTATGCAATTTTAAATAACTCTTCTTATGATTAATAAGCTTGAAAATTAAAAGGAGTCTAAAGCAATTATAATGAGCATTTGGTCATAACCTCATTAGAAGAAGGAGTGAAGGATACAGCTCTGGAATTCTTACAAGACTACAATTTAAGGTTACTTTTAGAGAAGTCAAACATAGTTCCTGAAATTGCAAAGGCAGGTTAGCAAAGGTCAGTGTTAAAATGATGGCTAGCTAGATTAGCATACTAATGATTTTCCCTGATAGTGACAGAAAGGACACAGAAAAGAAGATGCAGAAAGAGAGACAAGTGACATGCTGCCAAGCAGCTACAAGCGCTGAACTCGGTTTCCCATTCTTTTGGCTAGAGACCTTCGCAAAATCTGAGAAACAGCCAAAGGGTTAGGACATTCCTATGCATGAATCAGCTTCAGCCAGAGGGTCTGGCCCACCTGGGGCAGGCAGAATCAGTCCTGTTGTCTGCCCTGCCTGCCTATCTGTCTGTTATGGACCAGCCACTTTCCTGCTTAAGAACCAACAAGAGCTTCCAACTGCCCCACTACTCTCTGGTGTGGACAGCCATTCCAGATCACACTGGCCCCAGGCAGCTAACTTTACCCCATCATTTCCAAGGGTCGTTTTTGTTTTGGCCAGGGTGGGTTCTTCACTGTCCTCGTTCCCTCCGGTCTCAGCCTGTGCCATTTTCTCTCCCTGTAATGTCTTCCCTCTTGTTACTAGCAGTGATGATGATGACAATGACAATGACGATAAAAATGGTTACCATTTATTGAACACTTATGTTATGCCAGACACTGTGCTAAGTGTCTAACATTTTTATCTCACTTGAATTTCACACTTTGCGATACTCTATTTTTGTAGGTAAGGAACCAGAGGTGGAGAGCGTTCAGTAACACGCTGCAGGATGGAGAGCTAGGAGAGGAAGGGAGAGGGAGGGGAGAAGTTGGCTTTCTGTTGTACCACCACTTTCCAAATTCTGTACTCAGGCCGGAGCCAGGCATCCTCACTGACTACTACAGCCCCTCAGCCACTGTTCCCTGAGCTCCTGCACCACCCAAGCCAGCAGCTTGGCACTCATCCTGCCTTCTCTAAATGCTGCCAACAGGCATGTCTAATCTGCTCCTGAGGACATAGATGTTTCTTATATTCTTTCTGAACCCATCATGGCACCTCACAGACCTGGACAACAAATACTTGTTGATTAACTGGTTTACAATAATTCCGTCCAACAAGATGCTCATTACGTTTTACCGATAATAACGGGCAGACAGGAAAAGTTACAGCTTCCAGTGAATGGGAAGGAATGTGCTTCATCTTGTTTGGATTTTCAACCACAGAGACTGCTCCAAGAGACTACCAATTCAGTGTACGCCAACTGCAAACATTCGACATACATATAATGTATTCTAAGTCACATTAAGCTTCCCTAAACACATGTATCTTCCAAGAGGCAACAAGCTGGAAATACCCAGGAACATCAGACAGATGAGAAAATCATGACCCAAAGAGGCTGAATGACCTCATGTCCCACGTATGTCTCGCACTTCATAGTTTACAAACACTTTCATAAACTCTATCTTCTATAAGTTAAAAAAAAAAAAAGAAACAACCCAACAACTAAAGCCCCTGTGAGGTTGGTATCATTACCCCATTTTACAGATGAAGCAGCTCAGGCTCAGATGGGCTAAGTAAACAGCTGCTGCCGGCCCCATTTCCTAGAGGTGGTGCCTGTACTTGAAGCTATATTTTCTGATATCCAATTCAATCTCTTTCCAGTTTCCCAGGTTGCTTCTTGGCTCACATTCACACGATAGACTGATTTTCAAGCTTTGAAAGACCATCCTTAGCCTCTCCATGCTTTACACACAACACGTCCTGTCAGTTGTCAGATCACAAACCCTTCTACCTTTCCACTCCTTCCATGAAGGTCATAGGATGAGCAAGGTCATGGCTCCATGCCAGGGCCCCTGTTGCCCCCACGCCTCCAGCACCTGTGTTGGGGTGTAGACATCTGTGGGTTGTCTTCTCCTCGCTGTTTCCCTTCTCCCTTCATGATGGACCCTGATTGTTTGGCTTGACTACTTTGTATGTATGATGGATTTGTGTTTGCTGGATTAGTGTCTGATAGCCCTCTGTATTCCCTATAGCTGTGCCACTCAAGTAGTTGTCCTGTGAACTGCTTGCTGCTGCCCTGCAATGAGACAAGTAGCCATGCTGCAATGTGAACCGCACACAGCTTCCTTCGCTCACAAAGTTTTTTTTTTTTTTGAGACGGAGTCTCGCTCTGTCATGCGGGCTGGAGTGCAGTGGCTGGATCTCAGCTCACTGCAAGCTCTGCCTCCCGGGTTCACGCCATTCTCCTGCCCCAGCCTTCCAAGTAGCTGGGACTACAGGCACCTGCCACCTCGCCCAGTTAGTTTTTTTGTATTTTTTTAGTAGAGACAGGGTTTTACCGTGTTAGCCAGGATGGTCTCGATCTCCTGACCTCGTGATCCGCCTGTCTCGGCCTCCCAAAGTGCTGGGATTACAGGCTTGAGCCACTGCGCCCGGTCACAAAGTTTTGCTCCAAAAAAAATGTCAGCTGAACTAAACAGAATGTTTTCAGACTGGCTTGATTTATATCCTGCCACAAAATCCTTATCTTCCTGTGTTTAAGAAACAGTTTGGGGCCGGGTACAGTGGCTCACACCTGTAATCCCAGCACTGTGAGAGGCCCAGGCAGGCGGATCACTTGAGGTCAGGAGTTTGAGATCAGCCTGGGCAACATGGGGAAACCCCGTCTCTACTGAAAATACAAAAATTAGCCAGACATAGTGTTGTTCATGTGTAGTCCCAGCTACTCAAGGAAGGGCGGGTGCTGAGTTAGGAGGATCACCTGAGCCTGGGAGATTGAGGCTGCGGTGAGCCAAGATCGTGTCACTTCACTCCAGCCTAGGTGACACAGTAAGACCCTGTCTCAGGGAAAAAAACAACAACAAACAAACTACCATTGGGGCACAGCCCATACTCCGAGTTAGCTAAACTGTAACACCTCTGCACATAGAATGTGCTCAGTAAAAAGTTTGTTGAGTTAAAGGTAATTTCTCCCAAACTCGAGGAACATCATCTCTTGGAAGCTGCCCATTTCTATACCCATGATGGCAGAAGTGGAAAGGTGGAAAGGTTTGTGACCAGACAGCTGTCAGGACACACTCTGCCCTCAGTTTTTGCCAAAACCAAAACAACAATGATTACATAAATTCTCGCAGCTTCCCCTCAGATAACCAATTAACAGACCAGGGCAAACTGTTGGTAATTACTTTCTCTTTTGTGTTTTGTCTCTACTGAGGTTCGGGCTTCAACCAGGCCCCCCGCCACCTGGGGATGGGTGGAGAGTGTGTGCAGCCATCTGCTCTCTGCCTTGACCATGGCCCTGCGGATGCAGCCTGTGGCATCAAGGTGGAAGTGACCATAGGGAGGGAGTTGAGCAAAGCAACCTACCGGGGCTCTGGCTGCTGAAATCCTATAAGTTTCTCTGCATGGTCCTGTATTTGTATTTAGCTTTATTTTTCTAACTGCAAGAAATAGTTTGACTTAGTGGAAATTCTCTAAACCACAATAACAATCCTCTGCCTACTATGCAACAATGGGTATAGCTCTGATGTTGTGCAGTAGGACAGTCCTGTGTTCTTCCTGGTTGTGTGACTCTAGGCAAGGAAATTAACCTCTCTGAGCCCCAGTTTATGCATCAATAAAATGGGAGTAAGAATAATCCTTATAGTATTCATGTGAAGGTCAAATGAGATAACTTAGATGAAAGAATGCTCTAACTTGTTTAAAATGTTTTCTCTTATATAATAAATCCATTTTCTAAAGATTATAAAACAGGATCCTTTCTGGATTCATCTTCAGCCCCAAGTTAGGTGCAATTGTTACTTCAATCTCTTCAAGTTTGTTTAGAGAAAATAAATTGTAGTATGAATACTGGCTAGTGTGGCTATTAGAGGCTCTGGTACTTTTCCTTATGACACAAGCTGCCTTTCACACGTGTGTGCAGAAAATATTCTCACATAAATACCCAAATGTCCATGGGTCCCAGCTCACCTGTCACTCCATTCTCAAAGCCTCCCCAGACACCCCTAATGGAAATTCATTTCACCTGTTAAATTCATATCATTTTAATTCAATGACCATTTATTTGAGCATTCTACTCAGGCTGGAGACTGGGCTAGATGCTAAGGATACAAAGATAAGACATGATCTCTTCCTCGAGGGATTGTGGTCTCCTTTATTGACTGTTACCACAAGTTACTGCCACAAAGTGCGAGGAGTGCACTAATAGAAGTATTAGTCAGGGTGAAGGGTGACATGCAAAAGGAAGTCCTCAACCCAACTGAAGCACACTTAGGAAAACTTCACAGAGGTTGTGCCAGTTGGGTCTCAGAGGTGGTGAGGAGACAGCACAAGCAAAGACATGACTGTATGAGGACGCCTCACGCGTCTGGGGACTGCCAGAGTTTGGAGCACAGGACTCCACAGGAGTGGCCTGAGGTGAACGGGTAGGCGAAGGTAGGAGGAGAGGGTGAGGGAGGGTCTCTGGCGATTCTCGCATTCTATCCTGTGCTTGGTTGTGTCTACCCTCACCTTCCTCACTGGACTGTGAGATGGCTGGGGGGTCAGGACTTGAGGCTGACATGCTGCCTCCTTGGCGTCAGGCAGGATACTGGGCACAGAGTGGACGCTAAGACATAAAAATGGCGAGTGCAGACTGAAATGCACATCTGTGATTCCCACATCGGCTTCTCTCCCTGTCTCACAACAGTAGAAAAGGCTTCTGAAATACAAATCTGCACCAGACGTGCAGAGGTTATAATTCAGCCAGTCCCCTAAAAGCCATCCTTACACCTTCCTTTGGTGCTTAACCCACTTTCCAGATGATGCAGCACTGCTGCCTGCACAGGAGAGCTGAAAAGGGGGCCATTTCTGAAGGCAGGAAGGAGACAGCGCCCAGCCAAAGCTCTGCTGACCTCCCTGACAGGGGGGAGGAAGTCTTGTTTTGGAGAAAGGACTTTCCAATGCAGAGCTGGTGCCACACGCCCTGCATAAACCAGCATTCCAGGGTTGCCGATCTGCCTTCCCCAGAGTTAGAGCAAGAGTATTCCAGAGGCAAAGCTGTGGCTTAAAAAAAAAGTCATGTTTAATTTAAAAATTAGAAACTGGAGCAGGCTGTGAGCACAGGGGTTGATTGAAACAAAATTTAAATTCCTGTCAAGCCCATTTAAACACGGGGGCCCTTCATAGACAATTAGCTGCTCCCTGTGAATGCTGAATAAACTCAGGCCTGGTCACTGTGAGAAGAGAGGCGCCTACTGTGAGGCGCTGAAAAAAAAATTAACTAAAATCAGGCTGTATGAAATATTTAGCCTTCCAGTATATCACAGGGGTTTGAAAGTGTAAACAAGACAAAAATCGATTCCTCGGTGCCCTCAAATCAATCCCCCAAAATGGTTAGGGCATCTGTTTCTGCTAAATTTTGTTTACATCGGCAGATTTGCCTTAATTGCAGTTGTTTATCTCTCATTGTCCCTGGGGCCCTAATCTCCCGATTACTAATACTTAACACTCATTTCACATCTAAAGCTACTTCTAATCCTCAACAGGTTTGGGGGGCTCTTAAAATTATTGAAACTGCAGAGGCGGGAGACACTGCCTCTTTGTGAAAGGAACATTTTCTTATCTACTACCAGCTGGGCCCAATCATCACCAGGGATGGCGACAACAAAGGTGCTAAAAGGCTCTTCCACAATGACTGCTGCTCCACTGGGGATTCAGAGGAGAAAAAAGAGCTTTGATGGAAAAATCTGAACAAGAGGCTAAAGCAGTCCAGCCAAATAAAGTTACTGTCATAATCAAATGCTGTCAATCACCATGAAAATCCAATTAAAAATGTTTCAGCACAGCCCTCTTAAGTGGAAAAAATGTACCCTATTTATACAAATTTTTGTCAACTCCACACCAATCCCACAATTAGAAAGTCGTGCTATTAATTGAATCCCCCTCCCCCTCAAATTTAGAAAGAGATGCAGGCCATTCAGAAGCCTTCTGAGGAAGCTAAGACACACACAGGCTAACAATTAAGAGTTAATCGGGTTATATTTGAAAATTCCATTTTCATTTGTGTCAAGGGAACCTTTGCACAAATAAATGAATGGTACCTATTCTCCTACTTCAGAATCAGTGACCATTTATATGAAGAGAACAGAGAAACGGTAAACCAGGATACTGGAAAGAAACTAGTCCACGCTCCAGCAAATGTCTCTCAGTAGACCAAGGCCTAATGTTTAATTCTAATCTTGAAAATTAAATAGAGGACGGTAGGCCCAAACGTCTCCACTGCCTTTCTGTACTCTCTAAATGGCCAAGTGAACCTCAAATTATCTGCAGGCAGATTTTGCCCCTCAAATAACTCCGTATCTGAAATCACAAGACTCATAATCCCCAAAGGTCTCTCTCAAAACTGCTACAAATTAAAAAGCAAACAACCCATTAAACAAATCCAGCTGGTACAACTGTAAATAGGAGCTTTCTAATATTTTCCCCAGCTCTTAAAATTCCTGGTTAGACTGGTTAATAATTGATAAGAACTGCATCTATTTATCGGTGTGTACTCACAGGAAAACAACTTTGCTACCTTCAACAGCAATTCCCAAATCCCAGGGACTAGTTTTAGGATCCTTTTATATTTCTCCCACAAACGGCTGAATGTCTCTGGTCTTTTTCAACTGAATCCGTTATTCCCAAGAGCTGGGGAGTGGGTGGCATGCATCTGATGTGCAGACAGATAAAAACCTTCGGGTCCCCTGTCATCAATCTAACAGGCAAAGATGGTGCTACCCAGGAGGTCTCCTCTAGGTTTTGGCTCTCTAATAACCTCTGGATGTGGAGTTACTTGCTTGAGGTAAATTCTCAAGTGGTCAGAATGCATGCCAAAGATCATACGTGCTGCCTATCACCAGCTGGTTAGCACCTCCTAGCTCTGCCCATACATCCAGAGTGGGATGGCTAAACCCTGGAGCTGGTTCTGATTGGTAATCCTCATGCTATACTGGTTGTTAAATGTTTTGAATATTATCCCTGTATTCAAACATTCAATATTCAAATATTGCAATATCCTAGAAATTTTATTATTTTGGCACCAAATTTTCTAACTCCAATGATCTCTCCTAGCATGAAGTCAAACAAAAATCTTTTTTATCTGGCCACATATTCTAGTGTGGCCACCCTAATTTACACTGCATACTGTAATGTCCAGGGATTGCTTGTTCTTGGATTAGTTTCTTCAGCTTTACTCTGAGTTCCTGGAGAACCAGATATATGTCTTGTTTGTCTTTATCTGTTCAGTGTTTACTTTATCTGTACAGTGTTTTACTGGATTGGATTAGAGAGAATAGCATGTGCAACCAACACTGTTTTGCCTAAATGACAGCAGACTAGGATAGGCACTGAATTATAAGATCATGATCCTCCTTCAAGGAACTTACAATCTAGTGGAAGAAAAAAGGTATTAAACCAGTGAGTTTCCCCTCTGGCTGTCCTTGTAATCACCTAGAGAGCTTTAAAGGTTAAAAAAAAAAAAAAATTACCTGCTTCCTGGCCAGAGCTTCTTTGATCCGGGTTGGGATCCAGGCATTTTTTTGTTTTGCCTTTTAAACCTCTGAGGTGACTCTGATGAGCTGCTAGGGTTGAGAGCCGCTGTACTACATGGACTAACTTGTGGCCATAAGATGAAGATATAATTAGATGCTGCTCCAACCTAGACACAATACATGCTGAAGGGCTTCAGAGAAGGGAGCACACAACTGTGAAGGCGAAGAGTAGGGAAAAGCCGCAGGGAGGAGGACCAAGACCTTCCAAGGGAGGGGAGAGGAGGTTCTTTTAGGCTGAGGGTACCACTCAAATAACAGAAACTTCTAATGAGCTGAGTCATGGCCAATGAGGAACTAATGTGTAACGTACTTTAAAGACCCCCCTTAGCCTCCCCACTGCCGCGAGCTGCCGCGAATCTGGCATGGCACTGAAGAGCAGCCCGACTGATCCACTTTACTGCATCCAAGATAACCAAACTCTTCCTGTGTTTAATGAAGGCTACACAGCTTCACTGTGCCTTGAAACAAGGTACTGGGAAGATGACAGTCCAATAAAACACGAAAGAGGCATTACAGACATGAGTTCAAATAACTACAATCTTAAACAGGCAAGTCATCACTGTACTAAGAGATCTGACTTGACTGATGGAGGAAAAAAGTTATGCTTAACTGGGAAATTAAAACTGTCAGATCACCATGATCAAGGAATGACAGACTTTATCTATATCTTGCTTGCTATGTGCATGTATATAAAGACATATACATACACACACATATTTATCTGCTAAAGTCTTGTGAAAAGATTAAGTGGTCACATCTATGGAAAAACAAAGCCTGTTTTCTTAGGGTTATAATCTCTCTGTTCTTGCTGAAGTGCTAATGTGTCATCAAAAATTCAAATTAAAGCTGTCTGATTTAGTGCGATCTCAAGTATCCAGACAGTGATTCTGCCGTTGTAATTATGTGCAATTAAAAAGCTAAAATCAACTTCTTTACTAGTGGGTTCCTCTTTATAAGCAGACACAAACAGATGATTTTAATGGCCTTCAGAACTTAAAAAAAAATCCCATGGTTGTCAGCTGGACCCTACGTGGGGCCCCCTTGCTGTTGTGATGACTTTTGTGCATGATGGAAATATTCAGTTGAAGTTACAATCCCAGCCAGTATTTCTCACTGCAAATTCTGGGTGGCATAGCTAATGAGCTACCTCCAAATGAACAACTGAAAACAAAATGATGTTTACAAGAATGAGTGGCCAGACACATTAGGAGTCTGGCCCTAAAGGTTCATTTTAAAACACACTCCATATGACACAGGTAATAGCCATCTGTAGTGAACTACATTCAAGTTCACAATTTATTAACCATCATTAGTATTTTAAAAAGCTTAGATTTTTGCAAGCACAGGGTGGATGAGCACTTTCTAAGGGGGCTATGGAAATGCACCTTTCTTCATATTTGTGCTCAGGGCACAGGTAAGCCCCGGATCAAAATAAACCAAAACTTATCTTTGGCACATTTAGTAGAATGTGGTGATTATTTCGAATTGATCTGAGCCCCATGTTTCTAGTAAGCAGTAACAGATAAGAAATCCCCCTACCCTTCTGCTAACCACAAAGGATCATGCTGCTCTCACAGAGGTAAGATCCTTTTCCATCTTTCCTCATGACTTCCCTAAGACTTGCTGGTGACCCCCTTGTTTACCTGCCTTCATAAGACCTCAGAACCCTCCCTTTTCTTTGAGCCATTTCTCAGTAATAAACACTCTCCCTACACTTCAATAGCCTAAATAAAATCACCTTCTTAATTGTCCAGTGCATTTTGTCTTTTATAGCGGTCAGAAGATTTGGGTCTAATAAAGAAACAAAGCCATTTGGTGTGAAGCCCAAAGTCACACTGGAATTTGAGTGCTGGACAGACAAAAATCTAATATCATGGTTACCCGGATTTTTAAAAGGACCATGCAGATGTGCAATTTATCATATACCTTGATTAATTGAGAGAACAACCATCCATACTATCTGAAAATGTAATTACAATCAGGTTTGGAAAAGCAGAAAAGCTACCAGTGACAATTTAATTTAGAGGAGTTAAGTTAACATCTCTTAGCAAGTAATTAAATGTTTAAACAGATTTTTCTAGAGCAGTTGGGTGTTTATTAGCCCCAAAACATTACCACCTCTTATACATAAAGCCTTAGCTGAGAAATGAGATGTCTTCAAGTTTGCAGCTGCTAGGATGACATGAAGGAAAAAAATCCAAAAGTACTATTCTGATTTTAACTGATACCCCGCCTTCTGGACCCATGCCAGCTTGGTGTATTTCCAATGCCACTATTTACTTGCTTTCTAAGCAAAATGTCAAATTTCAATTGCAAACTGCATCCTGTGTTTCTTTTTAGGTGCCTGGATTGAAAACCAAACCTGAGGAAATGCTAAATGCCTTTAAAGGATGCCCTACTCTGGAATGTACAAGGAAATGCACAAAATAACAGGCATTACTAGAACCTAAGGAGAAAACCCATGTTTTTAAACAATTACTAAAGCAGTATAGTAATAGCATAAAGACAATTTCTTCGCCAGCTTGTTTCTCTGAAATTCTCTCTGCCACTGAACAGCTAGAACAGATAATAACTATTAGTAAATCAAACTCCTCTGCAATATCCAGCTGTGCCTCACACATTTACATACAGATAGAATGGGTATATGTTTTTAATATGTATGTGATACGTACTTTTACCACAGCCGAAGTGCATGCTACAAAGGAGGGGGAGAATGGGAATCAGATCAGCATGAGATAATAAAGTGGCCTAGATAAAGTATTAGCCAGCGATTGATCTCAAACCGGGATGCTGCTTCTTCTGACCTGATTACTTACTATGCATAGATTCCATTAAATAGAGCTTAGACACGGAAAGCTTCTGGAAACACTCTAAATGCATAGAAAGATCTACCGTACTCTGAGCCCAAATTGTAACTGTGTGGGTGCCCACAGCCCACACCTTCCCTGCTCAAGTTAAGGCCCACAGACAGGCTAGGCAGGGAGGTTAAAGGGCTGCCTGACGCTGGTGCAAAGCCCTGCTGAACCCCACAGAAAGCACCCCACTCCCACCCCCAAGCAGGCACTTTCCTGCGGAGTGAACACCTCCCTCCCTACAGTTAGCTCCTGGCCAAGTAACTCTCAAGGACAGAAGCAAAGGAGCTTAACAATCATTGAGGGTCAGGGTCCCCTTTGAAAAATGAAACAGTCATGAATTCCTCTTTTTGGATGAAAAGGCACATCTCCACATGCATAGATAACTTTGGATGTAATTTCTGGGGCTCTGACTTCCTAAAGTCACAGACCATTGGTCAAGGGCTGCCCCCTCGGTTTTGCATATAAACTGAAGTGGAGAGGGGATGGGGAGTTGGCTGAGGTTACACAGTGAAGGGATATGGTGGAGGTTCTCCCTGCTAAGTCACATCCTGACCTTAGCTACCAAGTAATTCTGAAGGAAGATTAATTCCTCAGAAGGAATTCCTTGTGGTTTAGAGAAGCAAATCGTGTATACAGTAATGTCTCACATATCCCTTTTATTTCAAAATATTTAAACACAGAAGTTGAATAGCAAAACCAACCTGAATGCCCATCTTAATGCTCTCATCTTAGGCTGTCTTTGTTCCTGAGTTTAAGGGTCTGATTTTTATGTTTTAGGATCCTTCATTTTGATTATTGACAATTAAGGGAAATTTCTCTACCATCTTTGCACTATTGCTCTCTCCCTTCTTGCTGCAGTCCTACCAATCCTTTCCGACTGGCAAGGGGCTGGCTTTTTCCCACATAAGCCATGGAATCCCTGCATTGTCTGAAGCCTGCTGAGCATTCTGTCTGCTACCTCCTCAGGGTCTCCACTGTCTGAAAATTTGTCCCTAAGTTTATTGGTCCCAGTTCACAGAGCTGGGGCAGCACTGACACAGGTCTTTCCTGTGAGTTGCAGCAGTGTGATTTAAAAGCAGATTCTTTAACAATGGAATCATTATCACAGGAAAAGAATTGGAGGTGGAGGTGGAGGTGGGGGTGGGGTTCTACCTGCCCGGTGTCGGCATGCTGAATGTTCTTGGCTGCCTACATGCTTACTTTACCTTTAAAGCAGGGTTTTCAAAGATGAGGGACACAACTTTTCAAAGATGAGGGACCTCCCTATACATGAATGGCAGTCCATTCAAGATAATTCACTCAAGAAAAAAGATCTATGTGGATGGGTGTGCTGTTTCCAGGGTTCCTTCTACAGAAGTGGAATGTCTTGAGATTGCCCAGCTGGTGGTGAATATGTTGCCTATTTGAACTCCACCAGGTCAATGTCGAAGGGGTTTCTGTTCCAGCAGGCACTAGAGGCTTCACATTGCTCTGAAAATGTCTGAGACCGAGATATACTTATGCTTTGCCCATCCTGTTTCCTTTGCCTGGAATGGCCCCTTCAAAGCTATTAAAATTCACTTCATCCTCCAAAGGCCCCTTTCAAATGCTACCTTCTCTACCCAGTTTTTCCTCATTTCCCCAAATGGATCTCCACAGAACTCTGCAGTTCTTTTATAATAGTTACTTCATTCTAGTTATCTGTATACTTACTATAGCCCGAAAACACTATCTGTGTGGCTTCCTCTACTTTATATCTTCTGCTGAATCTAGAACAAGACTGTGCACAGTGGTCTATCAACTACCAAATTCAATTATTTACTGGGTTCTGAGATCTCTTAGGATGCTGTAGATGCTGATGATAAAACTTTTGAGAGAACTTCTGACGTAGCTTAATGGCTACATGCCAGAAAACCACAGCAGCCCAAATGTATCCTGGCCTCCTCAAAATGTGGGCATTAAATGAGTTTCTTGGTCCAACTTTAAAATACTTTCACTTAGGATATAAAAACCGAAAACTATCGTAAGAACAACCACACCAAGTGGAGGGCATAAAATAACTAAACAACTAAATGAGTTCTAACAACGAGATTTAAATGGTCTCCAAATTCCAACCTTGAGTTTTACACTCATCTTTAAGACTCACATGGTCAAAAACTGCCAAGATGATGATTTTATGACTCGATAAGGGCTATTCTGGTATAAACAGTGACCCTACCACCTAAGTGTCCACTCTGCATTGCCTAGACCCAGGAGTAAGGGTGATCTGGCCCACCAGTCCTATATTCTGATTTACTTAGGCTGGGATTTGCTGTGTTCGCTGGTCAAGGTCACATCTGGAGTTCATATAAGAGTTCCCAAATAGTGAATTTATAACTTCCAGTATTTCCAGCTGCCCATCTCTAATTTTCTTTCTTTGATTTGGAAATGGAGGCCTACAGGGAAACCTTGACAATCCTGCAGACCTCACATCTGAAGCGGCCCATGCAGCCCATGCTGGTACCCTGCTGGCTGGAGTAACCGTGCTTGGGAGATAAACTGCTCTTTTTGTGAAAGGCACAGGCCCCCACCCAGAGTGACAAATGGGCTCTACAGTTCATGCATTCCAGAGGAGGCTCTCGGCTTCCAGATGGGAGCACCATCAAATAGGTTGTAGGCGGGGGAGAAAAGGAAAAATTAAAGCCATTAATATGCTGGAAGGAATAAAGAGGCTGGTTCCTTAAGATTGGGCCCCAGGATGTGGCTCAGGTTCCTTAAGACAAAAGAAAACCCACTTTCTTTCCCATCCCCTATTGGGCCCAGTTTTTGCCCAAAGTCCAGGCAGGGCTCACTCTCTGACCACAGCAGCTTCACATATAGTCTATTGTTCCTTGCCTCCTCACTGAGCCCTGCCAAAGCAGTGGTGCCTCACCACTGCTATACCTCTGGGAATGCATTCATTTAAAATCAAACAGTGAGCAGTACTAGAAATAATGTTAAATTAAGTATGGAATGGTGCTTCCTGTGACTACATTTTTCATTGTATTTTATTGATTTATTGATATTTATTAATTAAAAATGTGGGACAGCACACAACAGGGTGTAGAGTTGTAAAGAGATATATCTAAATACCTATGTTCTCTCTCTCTCACACACACACACACACACACACACACACACACACACATAGCACTTGCTTTCAAGGCACTGAAAGTACTCACCCTTTAGCCTTGTCTTTATGATGTGCCACCCTGGAGTGGTGTTCCTTACCAATATATACATCCATATACATTTATGGGTATATGTGTGATCTGCAGATGTTTTATTTATAAGTGGCCAACTCATTGCAGCATTGAAACATGCATTTACAAACAAATATCTGTTTTATGAAATGTTATTCCTTTGTTTTAATAGCTGAGCTATCCAGCCATAGCACAATAATACACAAGGTAAATGGGTCTCCATCTCTAGAACCTGTTCCAAGCTTTCTCAAATGTGACTAACTGCAAGAATTTTCCAACCATCAAAGAGACCAAAAAAAGAGACCAGTTTATTCTAGATATGAAACCTGCAGAGTTATAAATTGCAGAGGTTTTTAGGGGTGATCTTTAACTTGAAACTACCCTGAAAACTGAGATTTTGCTCTAGGGAACACAAAGGAGGAAAGTACCTTCCTGAAAAGCATTCATGATGCAAAAAGGAAACGTATTGTTATTTTACATTCAAGGATGAAATCCATATTATACAGAAGTTGGGGCACTGAAACTGTTTATTAGGTTGGAATACAAAGGATGAAAACCTCTGAACTGGTATCTGTAAAATGTGTATTATTTAAAGAAAGTGAAAGAAAATTGGTAGGAATTTGCTCTGACTGTAGAAATCTAAAGGCAGGGAATGGTATGCAAAACATTAGACAGAACAGACTATAATTATTATTTACTAATGCTCGATCCTAACGTTATTCTAACAGCTTGTGCATTGTCAAATCAACAATCTGCACTAAATAAATGACCATTTGGGAATTGTTAGGAGCATCTCTGTTCCTCTCCCTGCTTGACTAAAAACTGTCATTTGCAATCAAAGAAAGCTGCCTTGGAGCTGAGAACACAGCACTGGCAGCCTTGTAGCTGTCTCTTTCTGAGGAAAGACCAAAGATTCACATTAACTTGATCTTTTGCAGCCAGTCTGATTTCATTCTACATGAATCTAAGAGGACTCCATGCCACATTCAGAAATTTTTTGCAGAATTGCACTAAAAACTTATTGCACTGATGATCTTCTGTTACCAATCCTCTGAATTCTAAAAGGTTCAATAGCAAATGAGGATAAAGAGTAACCTACATTAAGTTTGTGACCCTTGATGAGGCAAATGAAAAGAGTTCTGCATTAACTTTCAAAAAGGTGGTGGGTTTTTAAAAAGTAAAAACTATTATCTGAGGATATGAGCTTCAAAAACATCTACCCAAATGAAGTAAATAATGTTGCCTTTTCAGAGCCTATGGCTGTTTTAAATTCCATTCTGGACTTTTACACAGAATGTTAAACATAAATATATAACTGAGAATTCTAATGTAACTAAAAAAATACACTTACCATCAATTCTTCAGGTGCTGGCCTTTCTTTTGGCTGTTTTCGCATACTATAGTGGAGAGAAAAAAACTGCTCATATTATCTGTGTCATTTGTATATTTTTGCTGTAATTTCTACCCATGGCTATTTGTACTGGAATTTGAATGTTTTCAAATTCATCATGTTCAATTCTCGGCCAAAGTATTAGCATATATTCCCTTTCTTTTATTTTTGTCTTTACTTAATCACATTTCTGGGGGACATTATGAGTAAGAAACAAAAAGTTTTTTTCTTACTTTTTCACTTAAAAAATATTTTGCAACACAATAAAGAATGAATTTAAACTAAATGTATCCTAATTCTACTTTTGAAGTTAATGTGAAAAAAGCAGCAATATTCTCTTATTGACTCAATTATCAATTTATTTCAAACTTAAATTTACGGAATAACCTTTTTTTTTTTTTGGTAATTGGGATAAGACAGTAAGGAAAGAAACATGACTGTAGAGTCAAATGAGAATACATCTCATTCTTTCACTATTACTCCAAATGACAAGAAGTATATAAAACAGGTCAGGAATCTAGATAATGCTACAAAATTACAAGTGGCTTGCTGTAGATTATCTTGACTTGCATTTGTTTTGGCAACAAGGCAAGTTGATAATTCATTAAACCACTGTGGGACAGCTAAATTTGTTTAAGCTGCTTAAAGAATCACATTCTTCATACAAAATATTTGTTTTCCATGCATTAGATATAATTAGTAGCTGTAACATGTACTTAGCTATGTGATGAAGCACTCACACATGGGATGAAGGTGACTGGGCAGCTGCCTACTTGATGACTGTATCTGTTCTAAACTCAGAGTGTCCATGGGATAAAGTCATGAAAAGAGATTGCTGCTTCTATCACTTGGAAAAATCACACAGATGCTTTTTTCTTTATATAAGGCATTCTTCTAACAAGCAAGAAGAAAACTCTTCACATAATCTCTGCATTTGCTGACAATACCTTTTTAAAAACAGATTTAATGATCATTTGGTAAACAAGAATCGGAGTTATGAACCATTAATAACATCGAGGACATTTGCCTTCCCTATAAATAACCATATGCACCTCTCAAATACTGCATCCATTAGCAACTAATTCAAGCTGTCTCGCCAGTGGAGTTGGTAACAGTCCTAATCTGACATTCCAAAGTAGCTGTATCTCTTGGGAAAACAAGGCTATTACCCACTATCATTTCTGTTTCGGCTTGACATCTGTGGAAATTTGAATACAGGTTATCCCTCCCTCTGTCTCCATAAAACTTTTAAATAATAGCTGATTAATTTTTTGGACAGGAGGGAGGTGAAGCCTTATCCACTTTTCTCCCTGCTGCTCAGACCAGCCCCACCCCCAGGTTGGTCTCAGACCACACAGCGAGATAAGATTAGCGCTGCGATCCTGTCACAGATCCAACATCTCCTCCAGAGCAGAGAGGGTGATGCCCAAACCAGGCGCTCCAGGCAGTAGAGGAATCGCATGGTTTGTGTTTCAATTTTTGCATTTCAAAATGAGGCATTACCATGTGTAAAACACAAGGTACACATTACCATGTGTTTTAGGAATTCCATGTAAAGGAAATTAAGAGGGATATATATTTCTGGGTAACGGTTCTAACATCATTAAGGAGCTTTAAAACAGCTCAGGATTCCAGTGTTTAATCAATATGTATGCTTTTTTCCCAACATGGCATGCTTTGGAAATACAATGTTTTCAGAGTAAAAATAGTCTTTAAAAGCTACACTATATTATATAAGTATTTTAAATAAATAGAAACAGTGTTAATAAAATTTTTTTTAATTGGGGAGAAAAATTTCTTCCCCACATATATTTTCTATGGAATATAAACTGTATGAGACATTTTTATTAAGAGGTAACATGTTACACTTAGTCAAAAAGGTGATAAAGCTTGACATTTATATTAAGGAATATTTCTTGGTTTCCCTTTAGCGTAATCATCAGACGGATCATGGTGGGAGGGGAAGGGGATGGCGCACAATGATTTTGGTTAGCAAGAATCCTGATAGCATTACTTTGCCACACCACAGAAACAAGGGTTTCTTTCGGTGGGGTCTGCCCATTCATTTTCCAGCAGTGGACATGACTCTGGGAGAATGAGGACTTTGGTGAAGGAGGGAAAGAAGACCAACGTAGTTAAGAAGGAGTTGCGGTTGGTTTTGTCTCCTGCTTTGAGGACGATGATTCCTATGTTCCTGAATTCCTCCTCTCTCCTGGGAAATTTCTCTGTGCTGGAGTGAGGGAGAGGGCAGGGGAATACCTTGGCCTCCCAAGGTCATATCAGTCCTGCAGGACGAGGGAAGAGGGAAATGATGGTGAAGGGGTAATAAAAGAAAGATGTGGTCTGCTAGGAGGAAAAAGGCAGAAGGCTGGCAAAGAATCTCCTTGGCAATAAAATGCTTGTTTCTCCAGGTATAAAATGACAAGGAGTTGCCTAGAGGCTCTGAGGGCCCCTGTGGCTCTTCTCAGTTCTTTAAGGGTTAAAGTGGGCTGAACTGTTTTCATAGTCTTCTAAATGTCAAATTTCATGAAATGGGACCCCAGTATTGTATTTAAAATACAACCAAAGATAAAAGTTATTTACTGAAAATCCGATGAATTAATAAACTATGCTGCTTCCACTAAGTGACAGACAGTTTTATGGGTAACTTGAGGTTACATTAATAAAAATAAGCTTTGTATGTCTGTTCAATAGGGGCTATAAAATTGTGTATTTCTTTTTTTTAAAAAAGGATGGCAACAGTATCTGTGCTTAAAGAAGTATCTTGACTTTCAGCAGTTTATTAAATCAGGAAAAAGGTTCTGAAGTATGCTTATGACCCTTTGTGTAAATAACGTTTACATAATTTGAACAATTTCTTCAGCTTTGCCGCCCCATCTGCCCAAGGCCCCCAAGTCCCTCCTGTCTCCAAAAGGAAGCAGGGAGAGCCATAAGGTCTCACGGAGCTGCCGAGTTAATGGCATGTATCATTTACATTGAGGGCATGGCATGTTTGTAAACGGGCTCACCACTGAGTGATGAAATGTACAAACGGCTCCGAGAACTCTCCAACTGGAAGGACGGGCGAATCCTGGGATGGAGGAAAAACATGTCACCAAAAGTCACAACAGTTCCTTCTCTTTCTTTATATTCCCCATCCACCCATGTGAAGGAGCAGTGTAAAGATGAATACAATGAAAATAAGGCCTCACTCAATTAAAAAGACTGTCTTTACCCTATTCCACACATTTAGGTAAAAATGCCAAATTTTAACCCACACATATTTTACAATGGTGAGAAACATGAGAGCTGAGAGAGAGGGGAGGTGAAAAAAGGACAATGATAGCCACAGGGTAGGAGAGAAGGTAGGGAAAGTGTAAATGAGAAATTAATGATTATTTAAGTAACACACAAACGGTCTTGTAATTAACAAAGAGCTGTGAAATTATTCTTGTGTTGACCTTTGTTTCTTTTACTGGATTTGCTATTTATTTACACTTTCCTTTTTACTTACATTTATTTGTATATTCAACTGCCCTTTACTGTTTGCCCCTAATAGAATAATTTGGATCAGATTTTTTTTTTTTTTTTTTTTTTTTACTTTAATAGAAAGGCTTTTATAGGGAAAGCTGTTTCCTGAAAAGGAATTTCAGCCTATTTGCCAGTCTAGGCAGCCTCCTCATATGAGAAAGCCAGTGAATTAAGGATACAATGAAAAACTCCCAACTTGACCACCAACCAAAACTGGGATGGAGGTGGGAGTCAGTCAAAAAAGCAGAAAACCACACAGCAACAGACCACCACCACCACACGACACAGAGAGCAAACCTCATTACCGTTTGCAAAGGAAGGCTTTAAGAATTTAGGAGTTTTTCCAAGAATGACAGAGAGCGCCACTGTGTTTATAGTGTAACAGCTCAGGATGTAATGAAATTACACTGCAGAGTACTTTAACAGTCATCTCATTAGACCTACAGTTGGAACAAGAGAGCCACATAAAGTAGGCAGCTGCAAATGACTCCATTCTCATCTATTCTCATTTGCTATTAAAAATACCTTTCGGCGGCTTTTTTCCTCCCTGACATCCCTACACAAAGTGCCCTGCAAAGTATGATACATGCACCTATTTAAATTAACAAAGGAATGACTTATTTTAATCTCACTGTGCTTTGGAGTGCTTTGGCCATTTGGATGAGCAATATATCATTACATACAACCTTCCAGCGCTGCAGGCAAGAAACTCAGAGCATGCAGCATTTGGTGGGAGCCAAACAATTTCTCTAGCACACAACTGTGTCAAATGCATGCATGTATTCATTATTGAGAACGAGAGGAAATAGCTTTGATGTAGTGGAAAAAAGAAGATGATAAAAGCACCTCTGCAATATGCGTGTCATTATCAATGGTGGCAGATAGATACAATTGCACAGCCTCCTATGTGATTAGTAAATATACATATAATTGCTGTGGCCAATTATCAGAAAAATGAGATCGGTAATTACAAGACAGAAAATTAACTAGAACTCTTATTAAGGCTTTGTTTCCAATTCAAACAATTGGAAACTGCTGGATAATACAATTAAATCAAAGGAACTAAGGGGGTCAAGGCAGCCAAAAAACAAAACAAAAAACAAAACAAAAAACAAATAACAAAAAAACCCAAAGAGGCTATAAGAGAAGAAACATGAACAAAATGTTTCTTGGTTTTTGCATATCTGTCTTCTTTGAATTTAATCTATTCATGCAGAAGAAGGGATGGTTAGTAATTCTAAAATTAAAATTCTCATCAGTAGAGAAAGGCTAAGAGGAAAACAAAGGAAAAATGGGAGTGAAATAAAATCTTGCCAAGTTCAAAGGATTACATGCAGGCATTACATAGAGAGGACATGAAAAACGGGGGTGGATGTGTGGCTGATGAAACAGTCCACTCAAAAGAAACAAGACACGAAATAGCATGACAAGTCCTCAATAAAGGTATATAAAATGGCCACAGAAGTCCCATCGGTTTGAAGAGCAAAAATAAAACATGATATCAATTTCAGCTGCAGCCTGTTTTAGGAAAGCCATATATATCACCAAGCCTGTAAGATTCTACAAGGCCCAGTTCAAGAAATGACATTTTACTGTCTCAAAAACCATTAGTAAAAAGATAGTTCAAAGTCTGAGGTGTAAAAATTATGGACTCTGATCAGTGAGGAAGCTTCTCTAAGTCATCGTTTCATGGATTTCTTTTAAGGGTGTAGTACTGAAAGTACCTGAGTAGTAGTTGCTCTAAAATGCAATATTTAGGAAAATAAAAGCCTGCTATCTTAATGTGGTTCCATATTTACCAAGATGGTTAAAATTCTGGACTGGCTTTCTATAAAGATCTGGTATAAAACATGATGCTAATGTGGGCCTCTTCTCAAAGTATGATATCAAAAGTAAATTAATGAATTATAGACTAGCAACATGATGAAGAAGTCATGTAAAAACGGATGAGAAACAAAATGAGGAAATGTGACATTTTGCATGGGTAGTTAATTTTATTTAAGACCTGATATTGTAGCCTGTTAAGTTCCTCATATTATAAAACTAAGGAACATTGGGTGGTACCCATGAATAATTTATTTCACTTCCTAAAATGCCAGCCCAAATCGACTTTGCAGAACCACAGCGAGTGGATTCTCATCTCAGTGGTGCCTGGAAAGAATCACTCATTAAAGATGTGGGGGAAATTCTAATCTCACACGCACAATGCCAGATATTTATTTTTGTTTTAAAATCCATGTCTCCTGCATCCCTCAAGGGAGAATCTTCTGAGATGCAGAAGACGGACTGGTAGGGGGATGGTGAGAATGCCACACATAAACACTGGGCAAAGGCACTTTCTGAGAGTCTCCAACTCCACACAAGTATGAAGGCTGTTAACACTCCAAAGGAAAGCAAATGAATATACCTGAGAGTGTCCTCTGCACTGCAGGACTTGACAGTATACTTTTCTCTTTTTAAAGCAAATACAATTACAAAGTTAGTTTTGATCAGGATGTGAAAGATCTCCAAGAACCTGCCTATTTTGTTATCTAATTCAAACATGTCAGGAGGGAGGCATACAGTAAATATGCGCTCCGGTTTCACTGTAGCTCACAGGAAGGGAAAGTACCTAGTCATCGGAGGGGTTCAGAGACTCTAGTAAAGCAGTTGCTGCTACATCCCAAAAATGCCCTTTATGAAATATGGGTTCTGGCAAGATGGAGAAATATATTTCAAAAATTTAAATGTGGGTTGAAGAAGCAGTTACACTGAATTCTCAATACTGGCTGACACTGACTCTAAATTGTTAATGAAAGTCACTCTCTTTAAGACCTTGGGTGCCATACTTCACCCAAAGGGCTTTTTTTTCAGATGCTTTTCCATTGAACTTCTAAGCACAGAGGTATAGAACGAAGCAGTGGACACAACCTTAACCAAAAGCCTCAATCTGAGAGTCTAGTCTCAAATCAACTTTAGAGTTCTGCTGAAGTGACACAAGCTGGTTCTTGTTATCAAGCAGGCAACTGTTACATAAAAACAGCTGCCATAAACCATTTTAGTAAGCAATTCTGGTCATCAAGGAGGACAGTCTCCAAGTCTCCGAGGTTTCAGTAACTACCTGGTCAGCCCCTTTTGCTAAACAACTGGAACGCAAGCATGCAGCACGCTAAAGAACAGCGAAGGACAATAGGAAAAAGTTTGAGCGATGCCTTTGCCTTGTGAATAATGAACAGTTCAAGGAGGTCAACCCATTACAACTGAAACTGATTAATTATTAATTATGCACAATCTATGAGCAAAAGGACAAGTTCAGAATGCTTAATGTATGTTAACTTCAACTGGACTCTCTCTGGGTATTTTGTTATTAGCACTTGTCAGCAAGGTACTCAGGCATAAAAAAAGGCAAGTAGCAGAAAATGTGTGTGTGTGTGTGTGTGTGTGTGTGTGTGTGTGTACCTGCACACTCAAAGAGCTGGTGGAGGAGACAAGGCAGGAAGAGGTCCAATTCCAACCACAGCTGCTGCTAGTTCACTTACAGAGTAAGTGTGCCAATAAGTATATTCAGTGACCTTGAAAGCAGGCAGATAAGCTGGATATTCCAAACACAGAAATCATCAATGAGAAAAATGCTTTCAATATTCAAGGAATATTCTTTTTTTAAACTATAACGTATCTTGGCTTTAGAATAATCTGTGTTATTAATCTACCCTCCACCCTGCAACTCCCCACCCCCACACAAGTGCATGTAAAACTGGTAAAATCTGAATAAGATCAGTGGTTTGTGTCTTGTATCTACGACAATTTTCTATCTACAGTATAGATACTGTACTATACTTTTTTTTTTTTCAGATGGAGCCTCGCTCTGTCACCAGGCTGGAGTGCAGTGGCACGATCTCGGCTCACTGCAACCTCTGCCTCCTGGGTTCAAGCGATTCTCCTGCCTTAGCCTCCTGAGTAGCTGGGACTACAGGCGTGTGCCACCACGCCCAGCTAATTTTTGTATTTTTAGTAGAAACGGGGTTTCACCATGTTGGCCAGAACGATCTCCATCTCTTGACCTCGTGATCCACTGGCCTCGGCCTCCCAAAGCGCTGGGGTTACAGGCGTGAGCCACCGTGCCCAGTCGATACTGTACTATACTTACGAGGTGTTACTGTTGAGGCAAACTGGGTGGAAGGTACATAGGATCTCTCAGTATTATTTCTTACAACTGCATGTAAATCTAAAAATTATGTCAAAATACAAAGTTTAAAAAGAAAAGGTAAGGGACAGGGACTATTTTTAAACAATTAGATGAGGCCTAGATTCTTAGTAGAACTCTGCTTTGTATAAGGGAGAACGCTGGCATAAATACTCAACTGGAAAAAAGTTAAGGGCCCTTTGCTTAAAAAAATATTCCTGAGGACTATATTTTTGCCTGTAATTCATAATTAAAGGTGACAGTGGGACCTGACAATAATGTGGTGATTAATTCAGACACTGATAAGGCATAACATAAAATACTGTGTAAAAATGATACAATCATTCATTATTCATTCATTCATTCAACAGCTTTTGTGGGCATCTACCATGTGGAATGCAATGAGCCTGGCATTGTGGAATCGCTGATACTTAATCCATATCCCCAAAGAATCTGTGTATTGTTCTGAGGGATAAGATGTGCACTCCTAATAACCAGCCCTGCAGGATGGAGGAAGTGGCCACATAAGAGTGCCAAAGCTGGGCACTCAGGATGAACAGGGGGGCACTGAGGTTTTGGTTCAGTTTGACTGGTAGAAGTGAGTTCACAAACGAGGGTCATGGGGAGTAAAGTAAGAGAGTCTGCAGCATGTGAGATACCTTATTTGCTCCCCTACTTTCTTCTTTCCTCTCTCCCAGACAGCACCTGAGGGTGGGAGGGACCTTGAATGTTGTAGTCTGGGTCCTGTTCCCTTCTCCTTATACAAAACAGACATTCCTTCAGACCTTATGCATACTGGCAGTAAAGCAAAGGAAGACAGGACAGCTTCTCAAAAATCGCAAGGCATTGGCTGCACTGGTGAATTCTGAGGTCAGTTGTACTGTGGTTGGATTAAACCAGCATGGCAAATTAAATGAAACATGGCCAGCCCTCTAACTTTTTTTAATAGCCCACTTCTAGACTTTGGTGTCAAGCCACCAAGCCAACAGGTGTTCAACATCAGAAAATCATCTGTAGTCTGACCAATATTGAGAGTCATGCTCTATATTTTAAAAGTAAATCTTTTAATTCATGTCTGACGTTCCTTTGGCCTGGCCCAACAATGTCTACTCTTAGGCACTGGGATTCATACTAATTGGCAAAGCTCTGTTGGATCACTGCATTCTATCCTCAGTGCTGGGATCAAAGATCATTTGTAATTCTAGGGGCTTCATGCCCGGCAGGATAGCGTTTTGCCTGTCAGATCCCAAATTGGTTTCTGATCCTCCACTGTTCACTGCCTTAGAGTAGCATCTTTATGAGACAACTGGCAGAACCCATAGGGCAAATCTGTACTTGCCTGGGGAGAAAACCGAGTTTGTTTTTAAAAAAGAAAAAATCTAAAAAACAAAAAAATGAAAACAACTGGACCCTCACCTCTAAGGATCTTCATAGAAGCTAATCTTCAAACCAAAAACGACCTGTCCAAGGTGTACACTAATGTGAGATTCTGGGAAATCAGCTACATTTTCATATTTTAAAGGTCCTCAGTGTTCATATCTGTACATACCTGCTGTAACAGAATGTAGACGGGGGGAGAGAAAAGCAGTCACATGTTATCAGAAGGAGAAAGGTGGGAAAGAGATGTATAGGTGCTCCTGGTCTGAGAATGAGTCTCGCTCAGAGTGAGTAGCCATAACTACATAGCAGATTGTATGAATTCAATCAATGCTTGTTAAAACATTGAGTTTATTTTAAAATGTGGCCACTCCATGAAGGAACAATCAGCATTTTGACTCTAAGTGTATTTTTGATTTCATGATGCAGACAGAACTGACCTACTTCTCGGGGTGTTATGAGGGAAAACATCAGGGTGAAAGCAAGGCTTTGAACTTAGGAAGGCTGGCAGATGACATGCCAGAGAAGAAAGCCTCCAACCCTGCTCAGCTGGAGAACAGAAAGCCCGCCTTTTACTCATCCCACTCCACATCAAGTCTTGAGCAGAGAAAGTGAAAGATGATTCAATTTCCACACTGGGTCACCCCATGCTCTGGGCTGCCAGGTGTGACAAATTACATATGTGGGCATTTTGGTGTGAAGTTCTGTCCACTGGGTCTGGGCTGACAGTAGCAGCTCATTTAACTTGTCTCAGATGGGCCTGGAACCATGGGGTAAAGGCCTGAATTTTTGCCACTGAAAGGCCCATCCTATCCATAAACCCTTCAATCAAGGAGAACCAGCTGTTAGCCAAGTGAACATCACTACCAGATGGCTTATAAAAAACAAAATATAAACGAACAGGTCTAAAGGAATCTGTCTCTGGGTAACTGAAATTTGAGATTATAGAGATTTTTTTCCTATTTTCTTTTTCTCCTTAATGTGTTTTGGAAGTTCTTCAGTATTGGGATAAAAGAGAAGAGAAATGATCTTTGTCATTATTTGTCAAAATGGACTCTTCATTTAGTCTGCTTGTGTTTTTTTTTGGTCATTTAAAAGATTTATATTTACTTAGAAATGTTGTAAACATATGGTAAAGATCTTAGTGTTTTATAACATTTCTTGAAAATAGGTGAGTGGAGAAACGGAAAACAGATTAATCTTTTAAACTGTATTTATAATTGCTTCCTTTCCAAAGCCAATGAACATCTTTTTTCTCTTTTTATTTTAGGTCTCTTTTTGGTCATCAGCCATAGTGCACAGCATTTTTTAGAGGTGCCTACAGGAACAGTACACACATACTCACACACTAACATCCACATACATCTCCCTTTTCAGTGGTTTAGTCAGAGCAGCAAAAAACGTACTTGTCTCATACCGAAGGGATTTCATTTACAAAAGTAAAACCTGTTATTGTCCTCTTTCTCTGCAGCCTCCCAGTGCATTTCTACTGCTTTTCATAAAACACTGCTGCAAATAATCAAGCATGACCACTGACATCCACAAGATTGAGTTTTAGGAACCATTAAATGAGCTCACCCTCATGGGAAGTCTCCTGCTCAGGCTGGTCTAAAGGTAATTATTCAGCAATTCCTACCTGTGCTTTTACCTTGTTCCTGTATAGTGTTTGAATTTCATACACTGGTCAGGTCAACTTTTTTCCTCAAGAAAAGTCCAGCTATACATGTTTGATCCAGTACCTAAATTAGAATGTTAATATACACACTGGCATTTCACCTGGTTCTACAGAAGTGCTGATTAAAAGCAGTCTAAAAGGCAGATCATAAACTATATTAAAAACAAAAGAGAAAAATCTAGGAGAGAAAAAAACCCTTAATAGGTACCCAAATGAAAAAAAAAATTGATCTTTTCATAGATAAAGAGTTAAGATGGAAACATCTGAACCACATCCACACACTGTTGAAGTACAAGAACCTGGCAGGTCCGTGTCCCGAAAAACCAGCAAGCCATAACACTATCAAGTCAGCCTCTGAGAACTCACTGTAAATCCAAAGTCCACATCACCATACTGTATGTCCTCCTGAATGTTCACTCGACTGTTAGTTAAAATAATTACTACCATTTGCCACCTGCACTGCCAGCTACAGATAAGGGGGGAAACAGAACTACCAGTGGCTGCATGTATGAGTGTTGGCTGTATTTGTCTACACATTTTTAAACAAATTCAAAGGCTGCTTCAGCTTCAATTCAAAGGCTGAGAATTATACATGAAACTGTGCATACAATAGACAGACAGAAGGGAATTTAAAGCTGGTTTAAGGAGACACTACACCAGTTTAAAATTAGTTACTATGAGGGGAACAAAGGGAAAGAGGGAGGGAGGGAAGAAGAGGAAATGAAAAAAATAGAACTACATACTGTGAAATGAACAAGTTCAGTTAGAATGTTCATCAGGATTTGGAAAATCATAATGCCATCTGCTACTCTGGACCTCAAAACATCAGGGATCTCGTGGGCCCAGACGTTTCCATTTCCAGGAGGAAGGAAGGAGCTTACACTCCCTGGAATGCTGCCTCCATTCTGGAATGGAGGCAACACCCCAGCCGACCAGTTTGGAATCTCTTTTGAGAACATTTGTACCGCTCACATACACATTTTCCCTGGTTTAGAGAAAATTAACAGCCGGCAAAACGATTACAGCAACTCGGCAGTGAAGCAGAGCAGTGCCCCCAGCCCAAGCTGCTGGGTAACTGACCCTGGCATCCAACTTGGGCTCAGGGTGTGTAGGTCCCATCATGGTGGATTAAATGAGCATTGTCCTATGGCTGGGTAAGACTTCACAATAGAGCAACACATGTTAAATGACAGCAGCCAAAACTGGCCCCACCAGGCAACTGCCCATTCACAGACCGCTATTCACAGGCCTCCACCACCAAGAAATTAATTCATTAATAATACATCAGGCTTCATGGACGATTCAAAGGAACACAAAGCTACTTGTTCAATGACTGCCTAAAGATGCAGAATTTTTTCTGGTTAAAAAATCCCCACAAATCTAATTGACTTACTAAATCAAAATTATGGGGATGTTTATGATAATATTTGGGTTAGTAAAAAAGAAGAAATGGATGAGGTCTATTGGCTGCATTCACTCAGTGCCACTTGGAAATAATAAAAATACAGATTTTTTTCAGCAAGTTAATAAAATCTAATTTTATATAATTGTGTGTTTAAAAAAAATTTTTTTTTACTTCAAGTGACTTTGTACATCCTTCAGACTATGAAGAAAAAATTTTCTTATAACTTGTTTCTTCTGTAACATTTTGTACTCACTTCTTTCTTACTCCTCCCTTCTGACAACTCATAAATATGAATTAAATATAATTATAAATGAACAGAACATTAACTTTTGGATTACTGCTGTGTTTTGGTAGAATGTTAATGTCATTTCTAAAGAAACAGTTATTACCAATAGAAAAAGTAATTACTAAAGGAATCCTGGCCTTAATACTAACCTATTTTCAATTTTCAAACCAGCCAAACTGAATTAATTTAAACACACTGGACTTTTCAAAGAAGGTATCAGATTTCTAAAGATTGCCTTACATAAAAGAGGAATATCAGTTTTCAGGATCCCAACAATATATTCCCAACAATTTGAAACACAGGTCTAGCTGACAATACCGCTGAAAGGACAGGACCATTGTGTGCATATGGTTGTATTAACTTACTGAGTTTCTAATGCCTCAGTCATTAACTAACACAAGCTGCACGTACCATGAAATCCCACATCACAAAAACCTGTTTGTGGGAGTGGTTAGAGCTAGACACTGTGGTTGGACACTGTGGGTCTGCAGGTCCTGTCTCCCTTTAACCACCTGCAGTTATGTGCTATGACAGGAACAGGTCATCCTTGGGATGCTGGGAATAGGAGGGGGATGGTATTCCTTTTACTTCTTGCTAACTTCAGAAGCCAGAATCATGGTAAAGTCTCTCAGGTAAAAGATGAGTGGATATTAGTTCCTCTGAAGTTGGTTAATCCCATTTTTTTCTTTTTTTTTGAGAGACAGTCTCACTCTGTCATCCAGACTGGAGTACAGTAGCATGATCTTGGCTCACCGGAACCTCCACCTCCCAGGTTCAAGAGATTCTCCCACCTCAGCCTCCCAAGTAGCTGGGACTACAGGCACATGCCACCATGCTTGGCTAATTTTTGTATTTTTTTGTAGAGATGGGGTCTCACCATGTTGCCCACCCTGGTCTTGAACTCCTGAGCTCAAGTGATCTGCCTGCCTTGGTCCCCCAAAGTGCTAGGATTACAGGCGTGAGCCACCACGCCTGGCCTAACCTCACTTTTGAATTTCCAGGAGGTATTACTAGGCAATCATTCTTGCCATCAGCATCCCCCACCCCCCAGCACCAGCTATTTTCATAGCCCAGTGGCTTCTCAGGCACCCTGCCTAGGAATGAGTCATTCTACATGAATGATTTTTTTAAGATAACACATTTAAGGGCCAAACTTATTGTATTTCAATAGAAATCTTTCTAAAAGGATTCACGTTCCTCCACGCCAAATTAAACAGAGTATGCAGAATAGAATTCAATTAACTGAAAGATGTGGGGTCATTCATATGAACAGCAAAACTGAACTGAGTTGCAAAATACCTATGACCTTTGAGCATGTCTGCAGTGCGAAGTTGTCTTCTTTCATAGCTTTATTAAAAACCTCTTCCTTTGATGCCAAAATGTTTAGTGGTCACTTTTTACTTTCTTCAAATCAATGACAGTATAATGTAAGGAGCCTTACCCTTTGATTGTCACTCAGTTTCCTTGTCTGTAAAATAGAGTGTGTGGGGAAAGAATGTGACATGGGGAAACACTGTGTAGACCATAAAGGTTAAGGTAGCCGGGCGCAGTGGCTCACGCCTGTAATCCCAGCACTTTGGGAGGCCGAGGCGGGCGAATCACAAGGTCAGGAGATCGAGACCATCCTGGCTAACAAGGTGAAACCCCGTCTCTACTAAAAAAAATACAAAAAATTAGCCAGACATGGTGGCAGGTGCCTGTAGTCCCAGCTACTTGGGAGGCTGAGGCAGGAGAATGGCGTGAACCCCAGAGGCAGAGCTTGCAGTGAGCTGAGACTGCGCCACTGGACTCCCGCCTGGGTGGCGGAGTGAGACTCTGTCTCAAAAAAAAGAAAAAAAAAAAAAAAGGTTAAGGCATCATATATTCTCTGTCACTTTTTGGATTTATATTTCTGAGGTCTTGAAAAAACAGGTGTTGAGATTTATGCATAAATGTCATTTGATGAATATTTACAAGAGCCTACAGGATGTTAGATGCGGTACTAGAAAGACAGAAATAAAATGTCTAGGAACTTAGAGTCTAGTTGTTAAATTCATAATTGAATCTGGAGCAGGAACGAATATGGTTTTGAATGAGGTGCTCGATGATCTCTCAAGAACAGAATGCTAATCATCTCATCCCTTGAACATGCCTCTTTCCGTGTGCCCCATCTCAGGAGGGTACCACCATGCACCTGACTGCCCAAGTCCTGTGATTCATCCCTGAACCTACCTCCCTACCCTCCCTTATAACCAGTTACTTACCAAATGCAGTTAGTTCCATCTCCTAAATACCCTTCAAACACACTAAGGCTGTCCTGATTAAACCCCTCCAATTTCTGATTGGAACTACGGCTTCCAATGTCCTTTCCAATCCATCTTCCACAGCTCTGCCACAGTGATTTTTCTAAAACACAAATCTGGCTACGTTGATCTCTTGCTTAAAACTCTTTCAGTCTCCCCATCCTCCCTCCCCTACAAATATCTCTCAGCATGGGGTATAAAGATCCTTCAAAATGTGGCCCTTGGTTCATCTTGTAATACTTGCCCAAACACCCCAGCCATACTGAACCCCCTGCAGGGGCCTCAGATCTCTCCAAGGCTAACTCTTATTGGCTATCCTTCAGTCTCGTCTCTTCTACAGAGCTTCCCTGGTAGCTCCCGTCTCCTCCACTGAGTTGTCTCCTCTGTTTTCCCAGCGCATTGGCCACACTTTAATGATAGAATTTATATGGCTACAAACATCGTTAAATACCACATCGTAAATACCCATTTATGTGAGTGGTTGAAATGACAGTCACTGTCCTCTGAGAGCCCAGGCCATCGTCTCATACCACTTACACTACCTGCAGTTTAGTGATCTACATATACGACTGTTTACTTGTCTGCCTCCCTAATAGAGTAGCGGCTCTTGAATGGTGGCAAGAGCATCTTATTCACTCTCCATTCCCAGTACCTAGCTCTGGGATTAACACAGGTTTACAGAATGACTTTTGGGCTATCATCAGTGGTTTCCAAACTATAATCTATGGAACTCTTAGCTCTCTTATGCAGGTGTGTGGGAAAGGGGGTGGAGATCTAAATCCCCCATCCTCTGGCCAAATCAAAATAGCTTCATGTTCATCTATTTTATAGGTTGGGTTTTGAGCAACATAAAGGGGTCAAGCGCTTTTAGAAATGTGTGAAAATCAACTACTGTACCAATGGGAAGATACAATCTGATTTGCAAATGTCTTTTAGAAATACTATTTTTTATGCAAATAAAAACCACAATGAAATGTCAACTCATATTTTGTTAGGATGGCTATTATAAAAAAGTCAAAAGGTAACTAGGGATGGTGAGGATGTGGAGAAAAGGGAACCCTTATACACTGTTCATGGGAATGTAAATTGGTACAGCCATTATGGAAAAACGGCACGCAGGAGGTTCCTCAAAAAACTAAAAATAGAACTACACTATGATTCAGCAATCCAACTTCTGGGTATATATCTAAAGGAAATAAATCACTATCCTGAAGAGACGTCTGCACTGCCATGTTCACTGCAGCATTATTCACAACAATCAAGATATGAAGACAACCCAAGGATCAGTCAATAGATGAATAAAGAAAATGTGGTATGGATACACACACCAAAATGGAATCTTACTCAGCCTTAAAAAAGGAAATCCTGTCATTTGCAACAGCATATGAACCTGAAGGTTCAGACAGATGAACGTGCTAAGTCAGTCAGACACAGAAATACAACAACTGCATGATCTCACTTAATATGTGGAATCTAAAAGAGTTGAACTCACAGTAGCAAAGTAGAAGAGTGGTTACCAGGGGCTTGGAGGGTGGGGGAAATGAGGAGGTGTTTGTCAAAGGGTACAAATTTACTTTTATAAGATAAATATAGCATGGTGATTTTAGTTAATAATCCTGTATTATATATTTAAAATTTGCCAAAGGAGTAGATTGTTAAGTGTTATCACCACACACACACAGACACATACACAGTAACTGTATGTGGGGTTGGATATATTAGCTTGATTGTGGCAATCCTTTCACAATGTATATGTTTATCAAAACATCACATTGTACACCTTAAATACATACACTATTTGTTAATTGTACCTCAATAAAGCTGGGGAAAAATATAACTTTCACATTCCACAAGGCACAACTGTATTCAAAACTTACGTGTATCTTTACTTTGTCTCTTATTTCTTTCTTCTTGTTCTTGATCAAAGAAAGCAGCATAAGAAGAGGGTGAGAGAGAGAAAATGTTGCCATATAGGGGCAGTCTCCTTCAATCAGGAACAGGTGGTTTATCCTAGAGTTTATTTGGAATGCATATGATACTCAAAACACAGTGTCCCTTGTAGGAGCACTGTAATAATGCCAGGGTTCTGGGCCAACAGAGAGGTAGCACTGTGGCAAGCCACAGCTCTAGGAAGAGGCCTTTGTGCCTAGTGTGGGGGAGAGATGCTGGCTTTCTCCATTAGGTTTGAGAAGGACTAAAGTGGATTTGCTTAAGATGGAAACAGACTTTCTTGACAAAACCCCCTGAATTCAACAGCTCATCATTACAAAATCCCACTTATAAAAGTGTATGTCTTCTGCAAGTTCTTATGACTCTAACCATAAAACTTAATGAAGACATAAGAGAGCCTCCACTATTTACTTATCTGCCTGGCTGGCATATGCACATCATTATGGTGGTGCTAAAAAGAATCATTATTAATAGAGACAGTCATCTACCCTACCAAACACCTGGACTCACAAGAGGCCTCACATGGACTCTCCACTTGGACGTGGCTCCCCTGATGCTTTCTAGAAATGCTAGTGAAGATGACCAGTGGTGGAAGGAGGCACTGTTTGATGCCAGCCCAGCCTGGATGCTCAGTGAAGAGGATGGAAGTTAACCACATGGCTAGACACTTCTACCTATGTGAGTCAGGGTGACTAAGGGGCAGCTAACATTTCTGTTCTAGAAGAGGGTGACACTGAACAAAGTGGGATGAGAAAATGGAGGCCTGGGAAAGGGAGGAGAAAAATGAGGGAAGAGCTTCCTTTATAACAATATCACTAAAAAGCCTCTAAAGGCCGGGTGTGGTGGCTCACACCTGTAATCTTAGCACTTTGGGAGGCTGAGGCGGGTGATCACTTGAGGTCAGGAGTTTGAGACCAGCCTGGCCAACATGGTGAAACACCATCTCTACTAAAGACACACAAAAAAATTAGCTGGGCGTGGTGGTGTACACCTGTAATCCGAGTTACTTGGGAGGCTGAGATGGGAGGATTGCATGAACCCAGGAGGCGGAGGTTGCAGTGAGCCAAGATTGTGCCACTGCACACTTTAGCCTGGGCAAACAGAGCAAGACTCCATCTCAATCAATCAATCAATCAATCAATCAATCAATATTTAATAGCTAGCTTCTAAGATTCTCCCTCAGTCTCATTTCTCCTACTACCCATCTCAATAGAACTGTCTTAGAAAAAAATACAGATCTCAACATGTCAGACCTTCCAATCATCTCCCTTGGCTACAGGGCAACACCTACGCTTTTTGGTACAGCATTTGAGATGCTCCCTGTATTTTTTTCTAGCTTCACTTTGGGCCAACTATTCGTCTTCAAAACTGCCTCACACTTAGACACCTATGGTTGTGTCCCTCCCTCTGCTGGGACAATCTTCTCCCCACTTTCATTTTGTGAATATCAAGGTATTTCCAAAGCCCAGCTCAAATATCATCTCCTCTCTGATGCTTTGCTATCTTCCCACATCTTCCAACCTTGCACAGCACTGTTTACATGGCTTTATTATCGTTTTTAACATAATGAATCAAATCTATTTTATGAGTTTGTCTTCCACTAGATCATGAAGTCATCCAGCACAGGGATTTATCCCGGCACCTGGTAGAGATCACGACCCAGGCAGGAGCTCAATAAATGTCTCTTGAAGTAAATAAAAATACAAATTTTTCTAGCTGTGGTAGTCTTCTATGAAATGGAATGTGGTTTAAGAGTGTCTTTTCTTTTCTTCTGCTGAAGCCCATCCTATCCAGCCAAGCAACTAAACTCAGGCCATCACAGAGAAACTCTGCTTTCTATTTTTCTCTTTGACATTGAAAATTTAGAGACAATTCACAAAAAATAAAATTCACCCTTTTAAAGTAACAACCCAGTTCCAAAATATTTCTACCACCCTAAAAAGAAACCTTGTACCTATGATAGTCATTCTCAATTCCCTTCTCCCCTCCAGTCCCTGGCAATCACTAACTCATTGACTTCCTGTCTCTATGGACTTCCCTATTGTGGACATTTCATAGAATATGTGGCTTTTGGTGTCTGATTTCTTTCATTTAGCATGTTTTCAAGGTACATTCATATTGTAGCATTTATCAGTACTTCATTCCTATTTATGGTCCAATGTGAACTTCTGGATTCTTTTCTACATTTGGGCTATTATGAATAATGCTGCTATGAACGTTCATGTATAAGTTTTTATGCGGACATATGTTTTCCATTCTCTTAAATGAGTATTTACCTAGAGGTGGAACTGCTCAGTCATATAATTGTTCTATGTTTAGCTTTTTGATGAATGGTCAAGCTGTATTCCACAGCAACCATGGAACCATTTTACATTCCCACTAGCAATTTATGTGGGTTCCAATTTCCCCACATTCTTGTCACCACTTGTCATTTTCTGTTTTTCTTTTTTTCTTTTTTTTTTTTATTACAGCCATCCTAGTGGGCATGAAGTAGTGTCTCATTGTGGTTTTGATTTGCATTCCCTTAATTAATTGTTGAGCATATTTTCATGTGCTTATTGACCACTTGTTTATCTTCTTCAGAGAAACGTCTATTTAAATCCTCTCCCCATTTTTAAATTGGGCTATTTGTCTTTTTATTTATCATTGAGTTGTAAGAGCTCTTTATATATTCCGAATAGCAGGCCTTTATCAGATATACGATTTGCAAATATTTTTTCCCATTCTGTGGGTTGTCTTTTCACTGTCTTGATAGTGTCCTCTGACACACACAAGTTTTTAATTTTGATAAGGCCCTCCTTTTGTTTTTGTTTGCTTATGCTCTTGGTGTCATAGCTAAGAAACCATTGCTAACCTAAGGTCATGGAGATTCACATCTATGTTTCCTTTTGAGAGTGTCATAGTTTTTACTCTTACAGTTAAATCTTTGATCCGTTTTTTGAGTTAATTTTTGTGTATGATGCAAGGTAGGGGTCCAAATTTATTCTATTACATATGGATATCCAGTAGTCTCAGCACCATTTGTTGAAAAGACTATTCTTTTGCTACAGAATGGTCTTGGCATCCTCATCAGAAAACAATTGACCATGCATATATATTTCTGGACTTTGAATTCTATTCCATATGTCTATCCTATACCACTACCATACTATCTTGATCAGTGTAATTTTGTAGTAAGTTTTGAAATCAGAAAGTATAAATCTTGCAACGTTGTTTTCTTTTTTTTTTTTTTTTCAATGATTGTTTTGGCTATTCTGAGTCCCTTGCATTTCCATGGGAATTTTAGGATTAGTTTATCCATTTCTGCAAAAAAGTCTACTGGGATTTTAATACGATTACACTGAATCTGTAGATCAATTTTGAGAGTATTTCCGTTGTAACAATATTAAGCCCCCACTTCATGAACATGAGATTCCTCTCCTCTCCTTTTTCCTTTTTTTTTTCCTTTTTGTGTTTTTTGAGAGGGTGTCTTGCTCTGTCACCCAGGCTGGAATGCAGTTATCTTGGCTCACCACAACCTCCGCCTCCTGGGTTCAAGTGATTCTTCTGCCTCAGCCCCCTGAGTAGCGGGGATTACAGGTGCCTGCCACACTGCCCGGCTAATTTTTGTATTTTTAGTAGAGACGGGGTTTCGCCAGGTTGGCCAGGTTCGTCTTGAACTCCTGACCTCACATGATCTGCCTGCCTCAGCCTCCCAAAGTGTTGGGATTACAGGCGTGAGCCACTGTGCCCGGCTTGTCTTCGGTCTTTGCACTCCTGATAGTGACCTTAGCAAAACTAAAAAGTACCATATGAAATCAGGACTTTGGCAGGCCAAGGCAGGCAGATCATTTGAGGTCAGGAGTTCGAGACCAGCCTGGCCAACATGGTGAAACCCTGTCTCTACTAATAATACAAAAAATTGGCCAGGTGTGGTGGCGTGTGTCTGTAGTCCCAGCTACTCGGGAGGTTAGGACAGGAGAATCACTTGAACCCAGAAGGCGGAGGTTGCAGTGAGTGGAGGTTGTGCCACAGAACTCCAGCCAGGGCAACAAGAGCAAAACACCATCTCAAACACAAAACAAAACAAAACAAACAAACAAAAAAACCGAAGACAGATGGTTGGGGTTGTTGGGACAAAAGGTAGCCATCGACAAGAATGAGGAGTACCCATAGAGAACAGGGGCAATCACAAGAGGGCACAGGAAAAGTACTATGCAGTGCAGTATAGCCATGTAAGGCGCGTTAGCCTGGGGGCAAAGGGCTCTATACACTTCAAGAGGCCCGAGAATATCAATGTCAACGCCAAACACTCTGGCAAAATGGCTGGCAAAATTCAGTGAAAGAATAAGGTAAACCCCACACAATTTTACAGCCCTGGAGGGCATCAATACATCAAAGTTTACATTCAGTACCATGTTCAGAACAAGGGACTAAGTCACTGAGAAAAGGTTAAATGATATTCACCACACTCCGTCAACAGGCTGCCAAGAACAAATAGATTTTAGAAACATTTCTTTCTAAAAATGCAAATTTCTCATCGCTGTCAGAGCTTACAGTCATAAATTTCAGTTATCTAGACAATAGGGGCTGACTTATTCCCCAAAGATATCAGATGGCTAAGGCTTCAGGTACACATAGACACACATCACTTATAAAGAACCAAAGCACTTTACAACGCAGGTATTCAGGGACATAGGGAGGACCTGATTACATAAGGACCTTAAGGTAAAAAGTTCTATTGAGAAGCAACTCTGAGGCACCAGATGATGTCTTTAAGCTGTCACTTACACCTCAGCTAGCCAGCGCCAATTCAGAAAAACACCACCCACCAAAATTTACTTGGACCACCCAGATTTCTGATTGGAGTTCAATTCTCCTGTTACCTTGGCTACCCTCCCAATTCCTGATCTGTGGTCTGAGTTTCAAGGTCATGATTCTTACTCCTGTTTAGTTTTTGGTGTCTTCTGTTTGGACATCTGGTAGCTAACCCTGGCTTTGTTCCATGATTCCACCTCCTGACTCCCAGATTGGCTCTAACATTCATCTTTGGCCACTCCAGGACTGGCTCTTGCCCACCTTAGTGGTGTTTTACTACATCTTCACTCTTTGCCAGACCGTAACAGGAGGTCAAGCTGAATCCACACAATAATATGTCACACTGGGCTTTGTGACAGCTATTTTGTATGTGACGCCAAATATACCCATCTTGTCTGAATTAGGCTCCCTCAGGGGAAGTAATTTTTGATCTGACTTTTCTCCAACAGGAAATAGTACATACTAGCATCAGATACCCATTTCACAATGGGGTAAATCTACTCCCAAGCAGTAAAATGGCTCAAATCCCAACTGGGCATATTCATTCACAAATAAAAGGCCTAAAAGTCAGATGCAAATGAAGCTAGCTAGCTAACCGCCCTGTGGGAACTAAAGGGGAAGACTTAGCCCTGGCAAGCAGTTAGAGAAGTTTGAGAAGTGGTTCTCAAACTTTAATGTGCAGAGAGTTACCTGGGAAACTAGTAGATTCTAGGCACGACCCCTAGAAAGTCTAATTCAGTGATCTGGGGCCAGGAATTTGCATTATAACAAAAAATTCTGATGCAATCAGTCCTTGGGCCACCCTATGAGGAACACTGCATCACAGCAATGAGAACTCTGACAGACACACAGGACAAGCGCAGTAAGTACAGGATCCCACCAATTCTTCCTCTCCGAGATGCTATGATTCCTCTTGTCTAAGGCAGGTCATCTGGCCAATCCTTTCCTAATACTTTTATTGCAGAATATCAGCTCAGTTCCAAGATCAACCTGGTTTTAGTAAAGACAATGCTCATTTCCCAAGTTTCCACAAGGAAGATGGTTTTAGAGTACACAGGAATAGATGTCTAAGTTACATTTTTCTCTTGACTAAGAAAGAAATGCTATGAAGAAAAATATACCATTTAAGTTACACATGATTGTTCTTCATCAACCTTCACCCCTTAAATAGAACATCTCCCTATGGTAATTTCAAGAGTCTCATGATTTTGCCCAAATTAAACAAGATATTTTAAATTGAATAGCAATAACTGCTACTTTAAATAAGGAATGAAAATATCTATTTGATGCAGAAAACCTTCAAATGAGCTGTCCAGAAACACATATAGTATTGGCAAGGAATGTCTTTACCTGGATGTTCTGATAGGGGCCTGGCAGACCAACGGGAGAGCCCAGGAAATACAGGAGGCTGTGCACAAAACTGGGTAGGCAAGTTTCCCCAGGCACTTCCCCAAGCAAAACTGGAGGAGGACCTCAGGAAAACCAGTTAAATTGGGAGGATTCTGATGGGGATAGTATGCTTTTGGAATATAAGATGACAGAGGATATTGATGAGCTATTAGATCCAGGAGGTCTGTCTGATATTTGAGATAATGGAGCCTCCATTTGTTTCACGACGATGCCTTCATTTTTACATCAACATGGTTTATGGCTTGTAGGGGATATATGGACTGACTGATGCAACCATTAAGGATGTTAGAGCCCCACTCTTACTATTATTGTGATATGTGTGTATGTTTGTTTGTTTCCTAGGAGGATCTTTATTTTTTCTCCCAAATCTCATAACTGGTTATGCAGATGTTTAATTGAGAGGAATAATTATGAATTACGATTTTTTTCTTTCAAACTTTCCTATCTGAATCATTTATTGCCTTTCCTCTCTAATTACAAGTGTTTTAAATATTATAAAATTCAAGTTTAAAAAAATAAACATTGCTAGTAGGCAAACCCAAGCCCAAAAAAGCTCACTTTCTAAAGAAAATGTTAATGTTTCTTGAAAGCCTTGTGTATTATAAGATTGATGATTTACAGAAAAGGAATTTAAAGTCAGAATAAGAAGTAGACAAAGTTGGTTGAGAGAGAAAGGTAGGTAGATTAGCCTCATGAAGGCAAAGGAACAGTGGAACTCAATGGAGCAGGATGATCAGAAGTAAGCTCAATTAAAATGTGAGAATACAGGTTTCCAGCCACTAGAATACACAAGATGTTAGGGGTATATTCTGAGAAAAATGCCTAACTAGGAAATTAAAGCTGAACTGTTGACCTAGAGTTTTTGAGCCTTTTTATCGCTCTGATATGCTTTGGGTAAATAACTCAAGGAAGGCAAATTTCACCCAGCTTATGCTTGCTCTTCAACTCTGACCCTTGCCTACTGAATGACTTTAAATAACTGTTGCAGAAAAAAATGATACCATTTTAATTTCCAGCTCCATCCCCATCTGGCCAGGGAGAGGGTCAATTAATATTATTGTGTTTTGTCTTTAGGGCATCTGATACCCCTGAGGACCAGCCTGCGGGACAGTCTGGTTTTGCAGGGTTTCTTGGCCAGAATCAGAAGAGTGGGATTCAGGACAAGGCCAGTTCACGTAACACAGCTCAGAGCCATACAACACAACTTGCTCCAAGGATGTTGGGCATTGTGCTTCATTAGGAAACAAAATATAAGCTTTCCACACCATTAGGAATGACTTTAGGAGTGAAAGCACATAAGACGATGCCTCACCTCATCAACAATGCACTGCAGAAGCTGGAGAGGCTGCAATGGAAAAGAAGAGAGGAAAAAGTATTAGCCTCTATGCAATATCTTTACAGTGGAGTGGAAAGAAAAAATCATTAATGCAATAAAATATAGCAAGATTAATCAACAACAGCAAACTCTTATAAAAACATTGATGCTCAGGATGTTCTATTATTTCTAATGGTACCTAATCTAATACAGGCAGTTAAAGGTTTGCATTTTCTTCAAAATGCAATTTGCTAAGTTTAAAACAAGGCATTCAAGCATGCAAAGGAAGCAGCCATCAGGAAAAAGAAAAGTGAATTTTTTTCTGAACTCATAAAGCTTACCATTAAAGATCCCTGGTTTTTCTGAATCTGAAAAAAGGCAATATGTAATTAGCATGTCATAATCAAAATGACTCACTTGGACACATTATGATCACTGAGAGAAAATTATTGCATTGCTGGTGGCAATTTGTGGGCATGTGTTAACACAATTTACATAATGAAAATACACAAATGTTAATAGCTCGCTTCTCATTTATAGGCGAAAGTCAGCAGAATGTTAATTTCACACAACACTTTTTAGTACCCTCCAGGTTGTATTAGAATAGGGAGAAAAACCATAATCCATTTCAAAAGGCTGTTTACGATTCAGATATAAATAATGTTTTATATTGCTAGATTGTGAACACTGGGCTTAATGTTGCAATCATTGCTAATGTTATGAAGCTCACTCTTTTTAAATTAAAAACCGATTTATTTAAAATTGAAATTAAATCATAGTCAGAAATTAGAATTTTGGATTCCTGCCAGTGTCTGCTCACAATTCCCTATTTTGTGAAGAAAACTTTAATTATGTGGTTGAAGTATTTGCCCCTAACTTAGGAGTGAGGTAACGACTCCACCTTTTCCAAAGTTCCTTCTGCCTGTTTCCAGGGCAGCAATGCTCTCTGGGAAAATAAAATTCATGCAAGTTTTACACTGATTTTTAGGGAATAAAAGCAGAGTCCAGTAAGAGTGTGTTTCTGATCAACATTCTGAAGGCAGGTTGCTCACACATTTAACACTGATAAACTGAATTTCTTAGAAAGCTACTAAAACGTGACACAAAAATTAATAAAACATCCACTTAGTCATTAAAGTACTAAACACTTCAATGCCTCCCCATCCAGGAAAAAAAAAGGCTACAGTTATAAACTCAATGAAAATGAAACTCCAGGTACTACATTTTCTAACAGAGAACTTTTCAGGAACCAAATACTGATGGGTCAACTGTTTTCTGAGATAACTGAGCTCCAACCAGCTGGTAGAACACACGGAAACTAGTAATAATCCCTTATATGTTTTTATAGGTGTTTACAAAAATTCTTTCCCATATACTAACTCATTTGATCTGCACAACCACCCTGAGGTTGGCGGGGATGATCATCTTTATTCTATGGTGGGAAAGCTGGGCCTACCAGAGGACAGGGTCCAGGCCTGAGGCCTCAGGGCCAGGGTGTGGTGGTGCTGGGGCTCCTCCAGAGCTCCTTTCCTTCCAGCATCTGTATTACACCTGCCTATGGTCATAGAGTTATTTGAAAACAACTGGATTTATATACATTTATACTTGGTATGGTATTGTTGATAAATTATCCATTTTGACATGTTGGTTCCTCTCACCTAGACTGTGAGTTTCTCAAGAGCTGCAGCTACGTTTATGCATTTCTTTTGCATCCATGTGGCTGATCAGCACACCATTCCTCCTACTGCCTGAATGTTTTAAAGTGTTCTCCCATGTATTTGTCAAATGAACATGGTGCCCACTCATTGCTCTTACTGGCTTTTCATCAGTTCCTCCCCAATCACTACTTTGGGAAACCTCTGTCCCAGGTTGACTGGCTTAGTCTATGTTGATAGTCCCTGCTTAATGTTGTCCTGAATTACTGCTTATTCTGGTTCCTCCAGTCCATGAGTACTTCCAGCCAAGATTCTGCAGGTAAAGATTTATACTACAAGGGAAGGCGGAGCTGTAACCACCACCCTGAAGCAGTTAAGAATTTCAGTAACAAGCTACACCACCTTTAAAAAAGTACTGAAAAGCCTGGACAACCTCTCCTATGACATGAGATACCTATGGAGTTTGCTTTTATATATTTTTTTCAAGCATACACTGATGCTCCCCCTACCCCTACATTCCTAGTAAGATATATCTACTTCAACAGCAGAATTATTCGTAATGAACGAAGAATCAGAAATCCATTTCTGACATCAAAGAGAATGAGCTTCACAAATTTCCAAGAGTCAGGGGGATGACAACATTCTCTGAGGAGAACATGCAGCAAACATTCTAAGTGAGAGGTTTTGAAATGAATTCGAAATGGATTATGAAACACTGTCCCCAGTAACATATGAGTTGTGTGAATCAGATTAACTGAGGGGAGGAAACTTCCTCATGAACTGAGGTCTTAAAGAAAGCCTCTAGTTTGCCCTATTTTGCAGGTTAAAAGCTTAGTCTAAGACAACTTAAAATTGTACTATTTATGCTTGCTCTTTACTAAAAGAAAGAGAAAAACAGCAATATCAAAGTCTTTTTTAAAAATAATCTTATAACTATACTGTTTTGCCCAGGTTTTTAAAGAGAGATGTTATCAGGTTTTATTATACAGTTTTGATAGCAACATATTATATGAAATCATCTTCATAAATTTTGTATTAAGGTAGCAGCACCAGTACCTGAAATTGATTCAAAAGGCTTAAGATACTCAATTACTTTTTACCAGTTACACAATGCAGTGACTTATATCTTCTATTTCACAAGAATTTGATGATGTAACATCATTGTAATTGATTCATTTTCTCAATTAAATAAAGCTACTGTGCTTTTCTTTATATGAATGCCACATAGACCATAGAGTTAGATGAATTATCTCCTTTTTCTGTCTCAGATATATTGCCGTAAAGGCTGTATTCTGTTCCTCTGTTAATTCCACCAGAAAATTTAATGCCACAGTCATATTTTTAAAATTCTGAACTGCCATGTACTCGGCTGTATTTATATTAGGCATATTTTTCACTGCTAAACTCTTTGTTGTTTACCTTTTTCAAGATCACATTACTGTATAGGCACAGCAACCATAAAACAGACCCAAACAGTCAACCTCCAGTCATTGCCTCTGCTTTTGCACACAGTTCATGAAAAAGTGAAGCCCCTAGTTTTATAGCACATTAAAAGTGGAAGCAAAGGTCCTCAATATAAAATGTTGGCTTTGTGAATGCCTATCTTTATTCTGGGTCTGCCTTCGAAATGCTTAGCTGTGAGAGCAGAGTTCAGAGGAACACAATAATATTGTTAGGGCTGATGTACTGCCTGCACCTCACAACATATGAAATGCTGTTTATAACTAACTTGTCCAAGCCCTCATTTCTGCTTATACATTTTGCGTGTATTGAGTGTTTTCTATGTCTAACTAGTACTTTGGGACAATGAGAGAACAATAATTGTTCCAGTCACACACTTTGTTAATCAGTTTCTAGAACTAGTAGCATTTTGATAGACTAAATGAACCTCTTCCCTTTTCTGGGCATAGATTTTTTTCTTTCATTAGCTGTTAGATTCAAGATTTAAAACCACACTAATAGGGGATAGTTATGTCTCATTCTGATGTAAGACAGACTCTTATGTGTTTAAATGGGGGAAGAATGACTTCATAAAAGGCAGCCACAAGTACCAGTTAGGTCTTGGTATTATTACAGTAACATTTATCATATATTTCCTTACAAGGACTATCTAGTTAGCAATTAGAAAACTCTTATAACATGACTTATGACTGTGAAAAATGATGCTAGAAAGGAAATTGCCAATGTAAAAGTTTGCTTGTGGGGCCTCAACTATTTAGCCAATGACTCTGGTGATAAAAAGCAATTTTGGAAGTCTCACTTTATGCTTCGCTCTCTGTAGAGGAGCTTTTTACTTAAGTGGTAAAACAGACCTTGCTACCAGCCCCTTTTACATTGTATTCAGAGGCACAATCAGAAAACTAAAATGAATCTACCTATGTAACTTAGAGAAGACACCAGCTATAGCTTTCATTTTCTCCTTTACTCTCTCTCTGAAATTATGGCTTGCCCTGCAGCTCTTGTCTGTAAGATTTATGTATGACCTAGGTCAGATCTTCCAATATCAGTTGACAAATTTTCTCTTTACATATTTACTGCTTTTCAAGCTTGTATTATTTTCTCTTAAATAGAAAGAAGAAATATAAAATTAAATCATATGGTTGGAATTTTTAAAGATTAGCATTTTCATTTGTTGTGCTACTGGCATCATTCTAGCTTTCTTTTTTCTCTCTTTTTTTTTTTTTTGAGACGGAGTCTCACTCTGTTGCCCAGGCTAGAGTGCAGTGGCGCAAGGTTGGCTCACTGCAAGCTCCGCCTCCCGGGTTCACACCATTCTCCTGACTCAGCCTCCTGAGTAGCTGGGACTACAGGTGCCCACCACCACGCCCAGCTAATTTTTGTATTTTTAGTAGAGACAGGGTTTCACCGTGTTAGCCAGGATGGTCTCGATCTCCTGACCTTGTGATCCACTCGCCTCGGCCTCCCATAGTGCTGGGATTACAGGCGTGAGCCACCGTGACTGGCCTACATTCTAGCTTTCAATGTTGAGTTCTTTATTCTTTTTTTTTAAACTTCAAATTTTAGGAGCTGTGGCTATTTTGCAAAGGACTCTCTTTTCAAATCAGATGCATGAAGCTATAACCCTGGCTAAATATAAACAGGGATTATGGAAAACTGAGACATTCATATTCTAAATGAAGAATTATGATCTAAAGTATTTATGAAGGGAAGGAACCCCAGAGATGATTTAGTTCAATCTACTCACTTTGCTTTAAGGAAGCTGAGGCTCAAAGGGGAGCAGCGCCCAAAGTCATAGATAGTGCCTGGCCTGACCCCGACAGTTGGGTTAGGAGGCTGTCCACTGTGAGAAAAATGCATGAACTTTGGAGTGAGAAAGACCCCTGGGATTCTACTCAGATGCCCATGGTCCCCAGAAGCCCCCTCCCTTCAGTGGGGCTTAGAGCTCTCGTCTACAAAGTGAAGGAATGAGCTAGAGAAGCCCAAAGATTCCTTGAAGCCAGAGCTTCCTATTCAGGAGCCATGTTTATTTTTCCTACCCAAGGAAGAAATGGTACCAGCAATCAATCTAATTTTATCTGGCACTATATTAGGGAAATACCACTTCCAATCCAGTACAACTTGCAAAAACAGTGTCCATATCTCAAAAAGCCTTCAATGAGAAAAACAAAACCACTGCTACATGATAAGCTTTATATACATTGCCTAGTACCACTACCTTAAAAAGCTCCTAAACAAATTACTTTTAAATAAAGGAAGAGAACAAAATTTACTATGGCTAACTACAAATGGGACTTTTGGCAAACTGATATGTGAAGATACTAAATGCATTAAGAGACAAAATAAATGGATAATATTTCCAATAATTTCAGGTGAACACATATAATTCACTTTGCAATCCTATCTCCCCTGTTCATCAGCCTTTGTCCTTGCTCAAGTTCTTATCATGTCTGTGGGTCTATTAGTATATTTTCACGGGACCTAAAAAAGTTACAAGAGGATTTAGCAGGCAGCTACTCAATAGGTTATAAGAAAGAAACAATGATTCTGACATTCTAAGATCTACTCACTGGCACCTTCTTTCTGGCCCACATCTCAGACTCCAGCTGGGGTGCTGTATTCAGGAGTGACCAGTTTTGAAAAGCAAAAACTGCATATCCCTGAATTTAGCAAGCAGCTAGGTAGGACAGAAAGGCTTTAAGGTGCCTACAGGAGGGCACAGCTCTGATGGGACCAGACAGAAAATCATCACAGCCATAAATTAGTTTACTTGGCTCTCACTGCTTCCTGAGTATCAAGGACAATGCATTTTCACACAAAATACAACAGCTGGAGCATTGAGGTACAGCGAAACATTATTCATTCGCTGGGTCTGCCAGTCAGTGAGCAGGAAAAAAAAGGACCTGGCTGCCAGTTCATACTGTTTTATCCTTTGTGTATTTAAAATTGACATAGCGCATGTCCAACCCCACATAGGTGTATAAGAGCCATAGTAAATCTTCCTCTTGGTAATTGCACATTTTAATGTTTAAACTTGAGTTCTGCAAGGAAAGCAGGGGCTTAGAATTGTAATTTAAAATGATTGACGTGAATTATAAAATCTTTTTCCTGATGGTACGAGGTCTGGCCACAGAGTCCATTAAGTACCTAACTTTTGAAGAAGATTTTAGACATCTGCCATATCAAACTTTTGTCCTTTCTTTGTCCCAAAAGAAGGGTGGCCTTATTTCAGAATCCAGTTTAAGAATATTAATTGTGTGTGGAGACAGGGGAAAGGGGAAACTGGGGGAAGGAGGTGTTGCTTTTTCTGAGAAAGGTCCTTTAGACTACCCTACTCTTTATGGTGAAATAAATCTGCTACAGCAACATTTTAATGTTTCAAAATGTCTGAGACGGTTTTTCTGGAGCTTTCATTTCGTTTGCACCTCTGTTAGCTTAAATCCTCTACATGATGTTGGAAGTCACCTAGTACAATTCTTTGCCTAATGCAGAAATTCACTTTATAATATTCCAAACATATAGGTATTCTGTCTTTGCTACAAGACTTCCAATGATGAGATTCCAATGATTCTCTATTGGGCAGATGAAACTGTCAACAAAGTTCTTTCTTGGCCAGGTGTGGTGGCTCACGCCTGTAATCCCAGCACTTTGGGAGACTGAGGCGGGAGGATCACAAGGTCAGATCAAGACCATCCTGGCTAACACGGTAAAACCCCATCTCTACTAAAGATACAAAAAATTAGCCGGGCATGGTGGCAGGCACCTGTAGTCCCAGCTACTCAGGAGGCCTGAGGCAGGAGAATGGCATGAACATGGGAGGCGCAGCTTGCAGTGAGCCGTGATTGCGCCACTGCACTCCAGCCTGGGTGACAGAGCGAGACTCCCTCTCAAGAAAAAAAAAAAAAAGTTCTTTTTGGGCTGGGGTGGTGACTCACGTCTGTAATCCCAGCACTTCGGGAAGCCGAGGCGGGCAGATCACCTGAGGTCAGGAGTTCAAGACAAGCCTGGCCAACATGGTGAAACCCCATCTCTATTAAAAATACAAAAATTAGCTGGGTGGGGTGGCATGTGCGTGTAGTCCCAGCTACTCAGGGGGCTGAGGCAGGAGAACTCTGCTTGAACCCGGGAGGAGGTTGCAGTGAGCTGAGATGATGCCACTGCCCTCCAGCCTGGGTGACAGAGTGAGACTCTGTCTCAAACAAACAAACAAAAAAAGGAGTTCTTTCTTATTCTGAATCCAAGAAGTATGTCTTTCTGGAAGATGTGCCCATGATCTGGAGCTATGGCATATAAGTTTAAAGACAGCTTTCCACATATTTGAAGATAGCGGTCATATCTCCACAACGTTGTCTTTCTTGAATAAACATCCCTGTTTTCTTCCTTATGATCAGTTGGTATCTTGGTTGCCTTCCATCCTTCTCCCCTTTATTACTAAGGATACTCCAACAACACTCCCCCACCCCCAAGAAGCCCGTGTGTCCCATGGGAAGATGACTTTGCCCCGAGTTCTAGGGTATGGTAGGTGGTTCAGGCCTAAATTAGCCAGCAACATCTAAATCCCCTGGGCACAGGGAGTTGAACTGGTCCAATCAAACTGCAGGCTAAGGCCTTTGGTTGCCTCTGAGGAAAAGAGACCTGCTGTTCCCCTCTCAGACAGGACGTAGGTTGCTCCAGGAACCCCAGTAACCATTCTTGGTCTGTGAAGCCTACTAAGGAGAGAACCGAATGTGACTTGCTGAGTCAAGTCCCAGCTAAAACCAACAAGCAAGACTAGGCTTTTCAGTCATGCAGTCCAGTAATTTCCCCTTGTGGTTAGGGCTCCTTTGAGTTGAGTTTTCTGTTACCTAAACCTGAAAGTTGCCTGAAGAACCCAGGCATGATTTCCCATTCTCCACCACCACAGTCACCTTCATCTGAATTCGTTTCCATATGTGTATGTTCCTCATAAAGTATGACACCCACACCTAAACACAGACCTCGGATTGACAGGCTTAGATCACCATGTTTTGGGCCCGATACACCAGACAGCAGAGACTCAAGGAGGTTAAAAGTGCATTCACTGCTTTTTTTGAGACGGAGTCTCACTTTGTCACCTAGGCTGGAGGGCAGTGGCGCGATCTCAGCTCACTGTAACCTCCACCTCCCGGGTTCAAGCAATTCTTCTACCTCAGCCTCCTGAGTACCTGAGATTACAGGCGCATGCCACCATATCTGGCTAATTTTTGTATTTTTAGTAGAGATGGGGTTTTGCCATGTTGGCTAGGCTGGTCTTGAACTCTTGGCCTCAAGCGATCCACCTGTCTCAGCCTCCCAAAGTGCTGGGATTATAGGCGTGAGCCACCATGCCAGGCCATGCATTCACATTTCTGATAGCCCTATCACACAGCTGGCTCAAATGAGAGAAAGCAGAGAAGTATATACATCTTACAGGTTTATATACTGAAAAAGATATCAGAGACTGAAAAGGAAACACTTTTTTTTTTTTTTTTTGGAGACAAGGTCTCACTCTATTGCTCAAGATGGAATGCAGTGGTGCAATCATAGCTCACTGCAGCCTTGACCTCCCTGGACTAAAGTGATCCTCCCACCTCCGCCTCCTGAGTAGCTAGGACTACAGGTGTGTGCCCACCACTCCTGGCTATTTGTTTTGTGTGTATTTTTTTTAGAGACGGAGTTTTACCATGTTGCCCAGGCTGGTCTTGAACTCCTGACCTCAAGTGATTCACCCACCTCAGCCTCCCAAAGTGTTAGGATTACAGGTGTGAGCCACCGCAGCTGGCCCTATACTCTTCTATTTCTGATGTGTTTCATACTGACAGAGTATTTGAGAGTCAAAATGAGTGAATGATAAAAGCAATTACAGAATCTGGACAGTCTGAAGATGTTTCTATCTGTTATTTCTCCCTTTTTATTTGTTTGGCTGAGGAGAGGCCTGGCTAATGCTGAAGTAGAATTATAGACTCCTGGGGTCTGAAAAAAACCTTAAAGATTTTAAAATCTAACCTGGCTCCTCATCCCAATCTAATGTTAAATCCCTCCTTCATTGCACCCCTGCTGATGGGGCTTCTGTCTGAATTCATCTGGCAAAGGGAAGCTTACTGTCTTCTGACTGACCCTTCCATCCCTTGCCCCACTTCTACCCCTCTGACAGTACAAATCTACATTTTCTCTGACATGAGAACCTTCAAAGTCTGACGACAAGTTGTCACATCTCCTCAGAAGGTGTTATGCTCAGGTATTCATGCTGGCAGGGTACAGTGGGAGGATGGGACATGGAAGAAAAGAAAGGGGCCAAAACAATTGATTTAGAGCCTCAGGATTTGTGTTCTTGGTTCCCTGTGATTGTAAAATTTGCTTTGCCAATATGTAAAAAGTAAACTTGGGCTACATAATTACTTTATCGATTTCATATCCTTATGCTATGCCAGGCACTGCAGTAGACTCCAGGACCCAAAAGATGGATAGAATACAATTGCTGGCCCACAGAAAGCAGTGACTTAGTAAAGGTTCCTGAAACCTAGTAGCAGAGTTAAGATTTAAACACAGGTCTTGCACTCTCCTCTAAAAATCACTCAGTATTTGGACAAAATACAACTCTCTGGAGTTTTGCTTTCTTCCCTCAGGGCTCTATAGATTTCTTTTTTGTTTTTTGTTTTTGTTTTTTTTTTTTTTTTGAGATGGAGTCTTGCTCTGTCGCCCGGGCTGGAGTGCAGTGGCCAGATCTCAGCTCACTGCAAGCTCCACCTCCCAGGTTTTCTCCATTCTCCTGCCTCAGCCTCCCGTATAGCTGGGACTACAGGCGCCCGCCACCTCGCCCAGCTAGTTTTTTATATTTTTTAGTAGAGACGGGGTTTCACCGGGTTAGCCAGGATGGTCTCGATCTCCTGACCTCGTGATCCGCCCGTCTCGGCCTCCCAAAGTGCTGGGATTACAGGCTTGAGCCACCGCGCCCGGCCTTAGGGCTCTATAGATTTCTAAGACAGCTTCTCCACATCCTTCCAACCCCTAAAGCTCCCTACTACATGGTGATGTTTCTAGGCATTGTAGGAAAGGTTGCTGCATTGGTTTTGGTTCCACATATCACTGAATTTTTTTTTTTACCATGATATATTTGGATGTGGCCTACTGAGATTTTGAGATCAGCTATAATTGCAGCATAACATTACATGGTTCATACAGGATGAGGAGGGAAAGAATCTTAAAATTGGCCAGGTACAGTGGCTCACCCCTGTAATCCCAGTGCTTTGGATGGCCAAGGTGGGTGGATCACCTGAGGTCAGGAGTTTGAGATCAGCCTGGCCAACATGGCGAAACCCCATCTCTACTAAAAATACAAAAATTAGCCAGGTGTGGTGGCACGTGCCTGTAATCCCAGCTACTAGGGAGGCTGAAGCAGGAGAATTGCTTGAACCTGGGAGGAGGAGGTTGCAGTGAGCCGAGACTGCGCCACTGCACTCCAGCCTGGGTGACAGAGTGAGACTCCACCGCAAAAAAAATAATAATAATAATAAAAAATATATATATATACACACATATATATAGTCACACATAATCTTGTGAATTAACGTTTCTTACTGGCTTGACTGTAAATGAAATTCAAAATAGATTTAAACAAAATAAGTCATGGATCAAGAATGAACTGGATAAAGTTTGACTTTCTTTCTTTTATCTCTTTTTTGTTTGTTTGTTTTGAGATAGGGTCTCACTCTGTTGCCCAGGCTGGAATGCAGTGGCACGATCATAGCTTATTATAGCCTGGACCTCCTGGGCACAAGTGATCCTCCCTCCTCAGCCTCCAGAGTAGCTGGGACTATAGGCATGTGCCACCACACCTAGCTGATTTTTAAATTTTTTGTAGAGACATGGTCTCCCTGTGTTGCCCAAGCTGGTCTTAAACTCCTGGGCTCAAGCGATTCTCCTGCCTTGGGTTCCCAAAGTGCTAGGATTACAGGTGTAAGCCAGCACACCTGGCTCCAATGTTTGATATTTGATTCAGAGTTTTACTTCATAACTCCCATATTTTGATATAGGTACAATCAGATTTCAGTAAACTCCAAGGAAGTAATCGGGGGGAGATGGTGATGAGCAAGAGGGCTGAAGGTGTGGACAGGAGGAGGAAGCTGCTCATCCAAGGTGAAAGCAGACCACAGAAGTATCCTGTTCAGCATTTTTCAGACTCTATTTACCAAATAACTTAGTTCAAATAAGATATTACTTAGATGCATTTAAAAATTACCAAACAGAAGCAGAGCTGCTCGTGTGGTTGTGTATGTGTGTGTGTGTGTGGACCCCATCCCCTCTATGCATTGTCTACCCACAATTCTGCAAATCACTAACCTAGGGCATTTCCATTATTTTCCAGGTGAGGAGGCTGAAGTCCAAAAAGAAAGGAGGTCAAGCAACTAATAATAAAAGCGAAGACCAGAACTCAGGTTAGCTCTGTCTGTGTGTTTGGGTGGAAAACATATACTGTTAGTGACTTAATTTGTCACTTGTTCGGTGTGTCATTTGCTGCCTCCTATGCCCTCTACCCTGAATCACTGAGTGTTTCCAGCTGCCTGGCTACCAAGAAGGCATGGGGCTATCCAAAGAGCAGGGACTGGAACTTTCTTTCGTTTAAAGGATTTTACCAACTAGACCTAGAGTCCAGGTCTCCTCATACCTTATGCCCAGAAGAGTGCTTTCTGCAACTTGTTTCTGAACAGAAAATAAAACAATACAAGCTTCATTACCCCTTCGGTCTCTCCTCCTCTGAACCTGTAGGCCAATAGCTTCTTCTCTCATAAGACTACTCCAGGCTGAGTATGGTGGCTCACCCCTGTAATCCCAGTACTTTGGGAGGCTGAGGCAGGCAGGTCACCTGAGGTCAGGAGTTCGAGACCAGCCTGGCCAACATGGCGAAATCTCATCTCTATTAAAAATACAAAAATTAGCCGGGTATGGTGGTGCAATCCTATAATCCCAGCCACTTGGAAGGCTGAGGCAGGAGAATCACTTGAACCTGGGAGGCAGAGGTTGCAGTGAGCTGAGATCATGCTATTCCACTCCAGCCTGGGTGACAGAGTGAGACTCAGTCTCAAAAAAAAAAAAAAAAAAGACTATTCTATTCCCCAAGCTGTTCTTTCCTTTTCCGAGTGGTGGTTACCATCTGCAGACCTTGATGTGTGCATCCTAACAGTCCACACTTGGTTCCAATTGGCTGCCTTGGTTACCCAAAATTCCTTGGAGATGACACCTTGGTTCTGTGCATAAACAGACAACTGCCTCCTTTCCTGGCTCCTAGTGGTCTCTGGGACCCTCTTTCCACCTGGTGTGTCCTGGCAATCTCCAGTCCTAAATCGAATTAGCTCTTTGCTCCTTTTAGGCAACTCATTGATTTTTCAATAAACTTAGCTGTCTGTTTTATTGGCACTGAAGAGGGTTGGGTTCTTAGCATCATTAACATTTTAGTTGAGGAAGAATTCCCAAACCTCCCAGGCATTAATCCATAACTGTTAAACATCTAAAAAGTAATCTGTGCTCAAACAAAGCTCGGCCAGGTCTGTCCCCTTTTTAACTTAGAAGTCAATGAGCCCCTATCCCCAAATCTACCCAAGTTTTCCATACTGAATGGTGATAAGTAAAATACTAGAGTATAATAAAGGTTGATGTCTTTGTCTGGTGCTGCTGCTACTACTGCTGTTGAGGACCATTCTCCCCCCAGGGATCCATAGCCAGTCAGCAATTACCTGGCAGGCACAGAGAATCCTGGGACAGTAATTTTCATGTCTGCAGACATACCAGTTGGAGGCAGTACTTGAGTGGATGTGTGTGTGAAATAAGGATGGTCATTTAGGCTCACAATCTCTGGATGCCTTTTCTTACTTTCTCCCCCACCATCCCTCTAGAGTAAAAAGACCACTGCACTGGCCCTGTTGCTGAATACCTGGTAATCACGAGTGAGTCATTTAATGGCTGTGAACTCCTATTTCCTCGTCTGTAATCTAAGAGTTGGACTAGATCGTTGTAAGATCTCTTCACATGCTGAAATCCTATGATTCAAAAAAATAGCAGACTGCATCAATAAAAGCAAAGGGAAAGAAGTGGAAGGTCTAGTGGACCGCAGAGCTTAAGAGGGAGAGATAATGGCAAACCTGCCATGTGAAAGCTGGACTGAACACCAAGTTCATTACTTTAACTTTCAATTCTATTTCTGGGGGCTAAATTGATCATTTAAAAATTGTAAGGGAATCATGGTCCCCAGTAACTGAACTAAAAATGACGAGATTCTGTATATAATTCTATATATTATGATGGTGATTGTAAATGATAAATTATAACTCAAAAAAGAAAGACTGTAAAGAAAGACTCTTGTGGGATCAGAAAAATAATTCATTTTAGTCCTACCTGGTGTGAGACATGGTCATATATTTTCAGAGTTACATAGGTAAATCCCTAAAGAACTTTCTGGAAATATAAATAATACTAATATTACCTAGCTCTTGTTTACCACCTTATATTTTTCAAAGTGCTCCCTTAGGCATTAGTCCATTTGATCATGACAATTTCTCCCCAGCAGTCTAGAAAATGCCCTGTGATATACCAAGCCAAATTCTAGAGGGTGGCAGGGAACCCCTCTGGGGCATGTGCCAACTATCTTCAGGGGCAGAGACCTTAAAATGCAATCACTTCCAACCTCAGATTAGCCTCAGTCATGTCAAGGGGACTCACAAAATTCTCAAACCCAATTTCTTTATCTGGTCCCTGCTACACTTGCCATCTCCATCCTGATACATAAACTCCCTCCTCTACCATGCTCCCCTCTCTTTTCTTACTTCCTTCCCACAGTTACTTTAAAAGTTACCTAGGAGAATTGTTAAACTGTTAGGGAAATGAAAGTAACAACAGTAGTACTGTTAAAGTACTGGAAGGACATATGCTGCTTTAGACCTTTATCTTTCACCAGATGAACCTCCTTTGGACTTGAGCACCTAGCACATCCTTTCCCATGCTTCTTGCAAAGGGAGAGAAATGGAAGGCTTCCTGGACCACAGAGCCTAAGAGGGAGAGATAATAGCAAAGCTGCCACGTGAAAGCCAGACTGGACACCAAATTCATTATTATGACTTGGTGTCCAAGTTCATTACTTTAACCTTCTATTCTATTTCTGGGCTAAACTGATTATTTAAAAATTATAAAGGAACCATGGTCCTGTCCTTCTTGCCTCAAAGCCTTGGCTCAAGCATCAGCTATCCACTCTGTGAAACCTTCTTGGTTTCCTGAAGTGAGCTGAACACTCCCTTTTCCTCTTGAGGTCAGAGCATCCCATCTCCTGGAGGACTCCTTTTATATCAACTGCCATTGGTTTTATGTTTTTCTTCCAACTGGACTGGACTCTTCTGAAAGCAGAGGCCACATCTGTTTCATTTTTGTGCTCCTAGTACTTAGGCACAGAGTACGTGCTCAATGACAAATAACGTTGAATTGAGATGTATGTCACACAATAATTTAGAAGGTACTACAGAATCAAACCAACATGAGGTTAGTGCTTTCAAACAACACACGAATCACAAACCTATCTGGCCAAATACAGATATCTCAACTGAAGTATTAACAAGTAATTTATCTTTAATGAAGAATTTCACATTTCTAAGCTACCCACACTTTCGGGATGATTTCTCTTCTATTTCTGCTCTATTTTAAGGATATACTAGGAACCCACCTCCTGTTTCTGGCATAGGCTAAGCAAATAAAATAATGAGACTTCTTGATAAGTATGCAATAGATATGGAGAATAATTTGACACTGGCAATTCAAAAATTCCTAGGAAGAAGTAAATGTGTATAAGTGAACATCTTCATGTCACTCAAATTTCGTCTCTGCATTTTTATGGAATATAAATCTGATTTTATGCTTGAAATATCAGGATATTTTAAATGTCTATATCCTAAATAGTGAAACAAAAGTAAAATTAATTAAAACATATAGACTAGACATCTGTTTAGAAAAAAAATTGCATGCATATTGCCCCTTTAAACTCTTGCAAATTAAAGCTGAGTACCTGAAGTTTGGGGTGATTACTCATTGCTGTTTTTTCCTTGATTAAAGACCTCACACACAAAAAACTGTATATTTAAAAATTTACTTAAATCCTTGATGTTCCAAACTTCAAAAAGTTTATGCAACATAGGATAGATTCTAATACCTCTTTTCAAAGAGTGCACACTTTTTAGGTATTTTGCAATTCCAGGCGTGATCAGCAAACATAAATAAGAAAATGAGGCCGGGCGCGGTGGCTCAAGCCTGTAATCCCAGCACTTTGGGAGGCCGAGACGGGCGGATCTGGAGGTCAGGAGATGGAGACCATCCTGGCTAACACGGTGAAACCCCGTCTCTACTAAAAAAATACAAAAAAAAAAACTAGCTGGGCGAGGTGGCGGGCGCCTGTAGTCCCAGCTACTCGGGAGGCTGAGGCAGGAGAATGGCGTGAACCCGGGAGGCGGAGCTTGCAGTGAGCTGAGATCGGGCCACTGCACTCCAGCCTGGGTGACAG